>NC_088418.1:7342181-7377081 GCF_034236695.1 Oncorhynchus nerka
CTCTAATCTTACTACATTTGCACACACTGCATATTTCTATTGTGTTATTGACTGTATGTTTGTTTATTCCATGTGTAACTCTGTGTCGTTGTATGTGTCGCACTGCTTTGCTTTATCTTGGCCATGTGGCAGTTGTAAATGAGAACTTGTTCTCAACTTGCTTACCTGGTTAAATAAAGGTGTTCTCAACTAGCCTACCTGGTTAAATAAAGGTGTTCTCAACTAGCCTACCTGGTTAAATAAAGGTGTTCTCAACTAGCCTACCTGGTTAAATAAAGGTGAAATAAATTAAAAATTAAAAAACACATCACAAATCGTACTGCTGTGATTGGTCACTGTGGGATTTCACCCAGTAGATATGGGAGTTTATCAAAATCGGGTTTGTTTTCGAATTCTTTGTGGATCTGTGTAATCTGGGGGAAATATGTCTCTCTAATATGGTCATACATTGGGCAGGAGGTTAGGAAGTGCAGCTCAGTTTCCACCTCATTTTGTGGGCAGTGAGCACATAGCTTGTCTTCTCCTGAGAGCCATGTCTGCCTACGACGGCCTTTCTCAATAGCAAGGCTATGCTCACTGAGTCTGTACATAGTCAAAGCTTTCCTTAAGTTTGGGTCAGTCACAGTGGTCAGGTATTCTGCCGCTGTGTACTCTCTGTTTAGGGCCAAATAGCATTCTAGTTTGCTTGGTTTCTTTGTGAATTCTTTCCAATGTGTCTAGTGTCTTTTTGTTTTTTTCGTGATTTGGTTGGGTCTAATTGTGCTGTTGTCCTGGGGCTCTGTGGGGTGTGTTTGTGAACAGAGCCCCAGGACCAGCTTGCTTAGGGGACTCTTCTCCAGGTTCATCTCTCTGTAGGTGATGGCTTTGTTATGGAAGGTTTGGGAATCACTTCCTTTTAGGTGGTTGTAGAATTTAACGGCTCTTTTCTGGATTTGGATAATTAGTGGGTATCGGCCTTATTCTGCTCTGCATGCATTATTTGGTGTTCTACATTGTACACTGAGGATATTTTTGGCAGAATTCTGCATGCAGAATCTCAATTTAGTGTTTGTCCCATTTTGTGAATTCTTGGTTGGAGAGCGGACCCCAGACCTCACAACCATGGAGGGCAATGGGCTCTATGACTGGGTGAGCGGACCCCAGACCTCACAACCATAAAGGGCAATGAGTTCTATGACTGATTCAAGTATTTTTATCCAGATCCTAATTGGTATGTCGAATTTTACGTTCTTGCCATGAAGAAGGGCATTTTCAGAGCCAGAGCCAGACTCTTTGTCTGGGAATGTGACCGTGGTACATTCATAGCCATATCATCAATTTAGCCATAATCAGTGTCATTCAGCACCTAGGGACATTCCCTGTTTAGCACACAGGCAAAAAAATATTAATGCCAACAATCCTTTCTGAAGTTTATACTCGTAGTTCTAGAATCTAATACAATAGAATAGAATGTAATTGAATAGAATAGAATCTAGTTGAATAGAATAGAATCTAATTTAATAGAATAGAATCTAATTGAATAGAATAGAATCTAGTTGAATAGAATAGAATCCAATTGAATAGAATAGAATAGAATCTTAATTGAATAGAATAGAATCTAGTTGAATAGAATAAAATCTAGTTGAATAGAATAGAATCTAGTTGAATAGAATAGAATCTAATTGAATAGAATAGAATCTAATTGAATAGAATAGAATCTAATTGAATAGAATATAATCTAATTGAATAGAATAGAATCTAATTGAATAGAATAGAATCTAATTGAATCTAATTGAATAGAATAGAATCTAATTGAATAGAATAGAATCTAGTTGAATAGAATAGAATCCAATTGAATAGAATATAATCTAATTGAATAGAATAGAATCTAATTGAATAGAATAGAATCTAGTTGAATAGAATAGAATCTAGTTGAATAGAATAGAATCTAATTGAATAGAATAGAATCCAATTGAACTATGTTTTTGGAAGCACTGCAGGAAAAAGATCCCATGGGACTCGCATCAACCACCCGAGTGGCACAGCGGTCTAAGGCACTGCATATCAGTGGTAGAAGCATCACTACAGACACTCTGGTTCGATTCCAGGCTGTATCACAACCGGCCGTGATTGGGAGTCACATAGGGCGGCGCACAATTGGGCCCAGCGTCGTCCGGGTTTGGCCGGTGTAGGCCGTCAACTGACTTGCCTAGTTAAATAAAAGTTCAATTAAAACAAAAACAAAAAGAGTCTTCCAAGATACAATGGATTTTTGTTTAAAACATCTCTGGCCCAAACAGAGACACAGCACAGTGCACAACCCCTGGAATGAATAGCCATATTCTTATAAACCATGTGCTCATACTTCTGCTTCGAAAACATCTAAATCAGATTACAGTGAGAGGGAGAGGCCATGCAATACTCCCATCTGTTCCTAGTCTCATTGGACAACTGGGTTAGGTTGGGGATATTAACTACTACATTGATGCATACGTGACTAATGGGAATTGGGGTATTTACAGATATTTGGTCATGTTAAACCCATGAACTCAGTCATCATAGGAAAGGAGTGGATTCTTAACCTGGATGCCTGCTTCTGCTCTCTGGCCATGGCTTCACAATAGCAATGGAGCAGGCAGAAGCACCAACAGATCTGAGGCCAGGCTAGAGAGATCAGATCTAAGACCAGGCTGGAGAGATCAGATCTGGGACCAGGGCTAGTGAGATCAGATCTGGGACCAGGGCTAGTGAGATCAGATCTGGGACCAGGCCTAGAGAGATCAGATCTAAGACCAGGGCTAGTGGGATCAGATCTGGGACCAGGGCTAGTGAGATCAGATTTGGGACCAGGCTAGGTGAGATCAGATCTGGGACCAGGGCTAGTGAGATCAGATCTGGGACCAGGCTAGAGAGATCAGATCTGGGACCAGGGCTGGTGAGATCAGATCTGGGACCAGGCCTAGAGAGATCAGATCTAAGATCAGTGTTTGGCTGCCTGTTCAGGGCAGAACGACAGATTTGTACCTTGTCAGCTCGGGGTTTGAACTTGCAACCTTCCGGTTACTATTCCAACGCTCTAACCACTAGGCTAGCCTTCCGCCCCTCCACTCTAACCACTAGGCTACCCTGCCGCCCCTCCCTCTAACCACTAGGCTACCCTGCCGCCCCTCCACTCTAACCACTAGGCTACCCTGCCGCCCCTCCACTCTAACCACTAGGCTACCCTGCCGCCCTATACCAATTAAGACATTTGCAACAAAAGCAGTACATAATTATATAAATACTAGATACTGCATTGGGAATCAAAGGGGAAATATTGTTATTCTTTATTATTATTTTTTGAAATTCGTTGAAAATCATATTTTAGATCTGAATACTCTCCTATTAATTCCACACTCACCTGTGTACTTTTCCCAGTTCTGGTTGTACCAGATACTATAACAAGTCGATTGTTCACCAGGATATCCAAAAATTCCTCTCTAGCTTTCCAAACAGGTAGAGACTGTCTCTCTTGCAGTAGTTTATAATAACGAGAGGAGAAAGGCAATCCATCAAATCGGTTCAGCTCCAGATCCTCTCCGAAGACAAAAGCTTCTTCCACGCAGTCAGCAGTTTCCGAATCCGAACAAATCTCTTTCTCCATCAAATGCTTGTCCTGCTCGGACATGGTTGATCTCTCCGCCATGGAAATGATCGAGGATCCCGTCGGGAGCGCAACAACTGTTCGCAACAGATATAATCAAAAGGCACAGAGAACCGTTTATCCCCCCAAAAATGAATTCACCGACACATTATAATCGATGTAACAATCCCAACGTTGACTTGGAGTTCAATGTATAATCCACACAGATTTCCGTTAATATTTTGTTGACAAATGTGAAGAGATTTCAGGACAAACAACATGCAGTTTTTAGTTTTTTATGTCGGATTAAAACTCTATTACCGTTTCTTGTCTGTCAATCCGCAGCGCACTGTTGCGCTATTAGCCACTGGCATGGTCAGACACGTGGGTTCATTTGCATAGGCTACAGGAGTCGCGTGAACAAGAATTCATGTGCGCCTACATATGATCACGTGACCACTAGGCCGACTGTAGACTAATAACCCTCTTATAATAATCGAATAAAATTGACAGGGAGAGGGGGTGTGCACCAGTGGAATGCGCTATAGGAGGACGGGCTCGTTGTAATTGGCTGGAATGGAATTATAGGAACATATTTAAATGTTGTTTCCATATGTTTCCATGTGTTTGATACCGTTCCATTCCAACCATAGAAGCAATAGGAAATAAAGTCCAGATGTTTTTTTTTTATAGTGGAGATCAAGTGTTTCAAAATGTCTGACTTAGTTTTGTTTCAGAGCATCATCCATTTGTTGGAGGGGACGAGGAGCCAATAGCAGTCAACCGGCGAGGAGCCAATAGCAGTCAACCGGCGAGGAGCCAATAGCAGTCAACCGGCGAGGAGCCAATAGCAGTCAACCGGCGAGGAGCCAATAGCAGTCAACCGGTGAACATTAGCATGAATTTTATAATAGACACACAAAAAAAAACAAGACCACTTTAGTGCTTAAAAAACATTTTACTGATACTGCTCAAGTGTTCAAAGGTCTGTGTGTATTGACATAGACACTAAAGTGTATGAAATAATTATCGTACAAAAATCGATCTGTCCATGATAACGTGTGGTGTTTACATGTAACATATTGTGTTTTCTATGTAACACAGACAAACATGTACTTTCAAACAGAACATACAGGGAGGACAGAGGACAGGTAGGACACAGGACAGGTAGGACAGAGGACAGGTACAGTAGGACACAGGACAGGTAGGACAGAGGACAGGTACAGTAGGACACAGGACAGGTAGGACAGAGGACAGGTACAGTAGGACAGAGGACAGGTACAGTAGGACAGAGGACAGGTACAGTAGGACACAGGACAGGTAGGACAGAGGACAGGTACAGTAGGACACAGGACAGGTAGGACAGAGGACAGGTACAGTAGGACACAGGACACAGGACAGAGGACAGGTACAGTAGGACACAGGACAGGTAGGACAGAGGACAGGTACAGTAGGACACAGGACAGGTAGGACAGAGGACAGGTACAGTAGGACAGAGGACAGGTACAGTAGGACACAGGACAGGTAGGACAGAGGACAGGTAGGACAGAGGACATGTACAGTAGGACACAGGACAGGTAGGACACAGGACAGGTAGGACAGAGGACAGGTACAGTAGGACACAGGACAGGTAATACTGATGTCACTACAGGTAGGACAGAGGACAGGTAGGACAGAGGACAGGTAGGACAGAGGACAGGTAGGACACAGGACAGGTAGGACAGAGGACAGAGGACAGGTACAGTAGGACACAGGACAGTTAGGACAGAGGACAGGTACAGTAGGACAGAGGACAGGTAGGACACAGGACAGGTAGGACACAGGACAGGTACAGTAGGACACAGGACAGGTAGGACACAGGACAGGTAGGACAGAGGACAGGTACACTAGGACACAGGACAGGTAATACTGATGTGACTACAGGTAGGACACAGGACAGTAATACTGATGTGACTACAGGTAGGACAGAGGACAGGTACAGTAGGACACAGGACAGGTAATACTGATGTCACTACAGGTAGGACAGAGGACAGGTACAGTAGGACACAGGACAGGTAGGACACAGGACAGGTAGGACAGAGGACAGGTACAGTAGGACACAGGACAGGTAATACTGATGTCACTACAGGTAGGACACAGGACAGTAATACTGATGTGACTACAGGTAGGACAGAGGACAGGTACAGTAGGACAGAGGACAGGTAGGACACAGGACAGGTACAGTAGGACACAGGACATGTAGGACACGGGACAGGTAGGACAGAGGACAGGTACAGTATAACACCTCTGGACTGTGTAATAACATGTAATAACACCTCTGGACTGTGTATTAACACTTCTGGACTGTGTAATAACACCTCTGGACTGTGTAATAACACCTCTGGACTGTGTAATAACATGCAATAACACCTCTGGACTGTGTAATAACATGTAATAACACCTCTGGACTGTGTAATAACACCTCTGGACTGTGTAATAACATGTAATAACACCTCTGGACTGTGTAATAACATGCAATAACACCTCTGGACTGTGTAATAACACCTCTGGACTGTGTAATAACATGTAATAACACCTCTGGACTGTGTAATAACATGCAATAACACCTCTGGACTGTGTAAAACACCTCTGGACTGTGTAATAACATGTAATAACACCTCTGGACTGTGTAATAACATGTAATAACACCTCTGGACTGTGTAATAACACCTCTGGACTGTGTAATAACATGTAATAACACCTCTTGACTGTGTAATAACATGTAATAACACCTCTGGACTGTGTAATAACACCTCTGGACTGTGTAATAACATGTAATAACACCTCTGGACTGTGTAATAACACCTCTGGACTGTGTAATAACACCTCTGAATGTGTAATAACATGTAATAACACCTCTGGACTGTGTAATAACATGTAATAACACCTCTGGACTGTGTAATAACACCTCTGGACTGTGTAATAACATGTAATAACACCTCTGGACTGTGTAATAACACCTCTGGACTGTGTAATAACATGTAATAACACCTCTGGACTGTGTAATAACATGCAATAACACCTCTGGACTGTGTAATAACACCTCTGGACTGTGTAATAACATGTAATAACACCTCTGGACTGTGTAATAACATGCAATAACAACCTCTGGACTGTGTAATAACACCTCTGGACTGTGTAATAACATGTAATAACACCTCTGGACTGTGTAATAACATGCAATAACACCTCTGGACTGTGTAATAACACCTCTGGACTGTGTAATAACATGTAATAACACCTCTGGACTGTGTAATAACATGTAATAACACCTCTGGACTGTGTAATAACACCTCTGGACTGTGTAATAACATGTAATAACACCTCTGGACTGTGTAATAACATGTAATAACACCTCTGGACTGTGTAATAACACCTCTGGACTGTGTAATAACATGTAATAACACCTCTGGACTGTGTAATAACACCTCTGGACTGTGTAATAACACCTCTGGAATGTGTAATAACATGTAATAACACCTCTGGACTGTGTAATAACATGTAATAACACCTCTGGACTGTGTAATAACACCTCTGGAATGTGTAATAACATGTAGTAACACCTCTGGACTGTGTAATAACATGTAATAACACCTCTGGACTGTGTAATAACACCTATGGACTGTGTAATAACATGTAATAACACCTCTGGACTGTGTAATAACATGTAATAACACCTCTGGACTGTGTATTAACACTTCTGGACTGTGTAATAACACCTCTGGACTGTGTAATAACACCTCTGGACTGTGTAATAACATGTAATAACACCTCTAGACTGTGTAATAACATGTAATAACACCTCTGGACTGTGTAATAACACCTCTGGACTGTGTAATAACACCTCTGGACTGTGTAATAACATGTAATAACACCTCTGGACTGTGTAATAACATGTAATAACACCTCTGATGGTGGTGTGACATAATCCCACAATCACATGTTTATATAGTGCTATGTAGTGTTTATGTAGTGCTTATGTAGTGCTATGTAGTGTTTATGTAGTGCTTATGTAGTGCTATGTAGTGTTTATGTAGTGCTATGTAGTGTTTATGTAGTGCTATGTAGTGTTTATGTAGTGTTTATGTAGTGCTATGTAGTGCTATGTAGTGTTTATGTAGTGCTATGTAGTGTTTGAGTAGTGTTTATGTAGTGCTATGTAGTGTTTTTGTAGTGTTTATGTAGTGTTTATGTAGTGCTATGTAGTGCTATGTAGTGCTATGTAGTGCTATGTAGTGTTTATGTAGTGTTAATGTAGTGTTTATGTAGTGCTGTGTAGTGCTATGTCGTGCTATGTAGTGTTTATGTAGTGCTATGTAGTGTTTATGTAGTGCTATGTAGTGCTATGTAGTGTTTATGTAGTGCTATGTAGTGTTTATGTAGTGTTTATGTAGTGCTATGTAGTGTTTATGTAGTGCTATGTAGTTTTTATGTAGTGCTATGTAGTGTTTATGTAGTGCTATGTAGTGTTTATGTAGTGTTTATGTAGTGTTTATGTAGTGCTATGTAGTGTTTATGTAGTGCTATGTAGTGTTTATGTAGTGCTATGTAGTGTTTATGTAGTGCTATGTAGTGTTTATGTAGTGCTATGTAGTGTTTATGTAGTGTTTATGTAGTGCTATGTAGTGTTTATGTAGTGTTTATGTAGTGCTATGTAGTGTTTATGTAGTGCTATGTAGTGTTTATGTAGTGTTTATGTAGTGCTATGTAGTGCTATGAAGTGTTTATGTAGTGTTTATGTAGTGCTATGTAGTGTTTATGTAGTGCTATGTAGTGTTTATGTAGTGCTATGTAGTGTTTATGTAGTGTTTATGTAGTGCTATGTAGTGCTATGTAGTGTTTATGTAGTGCTATGTAGTGTTTATGTAGTGTTTATGTATTGCTATGTAGTGTTTATGTAGTGTTTATGTAGTGTTTATGTAGTGTTTATGTAGTGTTATGTAGTGTTTATGTAGTGCTATGTAGTGTTTATGTAGTGTTTATGTATTGCTATGTAGTGTCTATATATGTAGTGCTTGTGGGTGTTGAGATAACTCTTGGGTCGGCTGCTGAGTATAAGGTTGTTGAATGGTTGGTATAAGTTTGGTTTAATGTTGGTGTATGGGTGCTGTAAGGGTGTATAAGGTTGGTGTATAGCTGGTTGGTATAAAGTTGGTGTATGATTGGTGTATGGTTGGTGTAAGGTTGGTATATCCTTCCTGTTTGGCCCTGTCCGGGGGTGTCCTCGGATGGGGCCACAGTGTCTCCTGACCCCTCCTGTCTCAGCCTCCAGTGTTTATGCTGCAGTAGTTTATGTGTCGGCGGGCTAGGGTCAGTTTGTTATATCTGGAGTACTTCTCCTGTCCTATTCGGTGTCCTGTGTGAATTGAAGTGTGCTCTCTCTAATTCTCTCTTTCTCTCTTTCTTTCTCTATCTCGGGGGACCTGAGCCCTAGGACCATGCCTCAGTACTACCTGACATGATGACTCCTTGCTGTCCTTGCAGTCCACCTGGCCGTGCTGCTGCTCCAGTTTCAACTGTTCTGCCTTATTATTATTGGACCATGCTGGTCATTTATGAACATTTGAACATCTTGGCCATGTTCTGTTATAATCTCCACCCGGCACAGCCAGAAGAGGACTGGCCACCCCACATAGCCTGGTTCCTCTCTAGGTTTCTTCCTAGGTTCTGGCCTTTCTAGGGAGTTTTTCCTAGTCACCGTGCTTCTACACCTGCATTGCTTGCTGTTTGGGGTTTTAGGCTGGGTTTCTGTACAGCACTTTGAGATATCAGCTGATGTACGAAGGGCTATATAAATACATTTGATTTGATTTGATTTGATTTAGATTTGTATGGTTAGTGTAAGATTGGTGTATGGTTGGTGTAAGATTGGTGTATGGTTAGTGTAAGATTGGTGTAAAGTTTGTGAAAGATTGGTGTATGGTTAGTGTAAGATTGGTGTATGGTTAGTGTAAGATTGGTGTAAGGTTGGTGTTAGGTTGGTGTAAAGTTGGTGTAGGGTTGGTGTAAAGTTGGTGTAGGGTTGGTGTAAAGTTGGTGTAGGGTTGGTGTAAAGTTGGTGTAGGGTTGTTGTCAGGTTTGTGTTAGATTGGGGTATACAGTGGCTTGCGAAAATATCCCCCCCCCCCTTGGCATTTTTCCTATTTTATTGCCTTACAACCTGGAATTAAAATGTATTTTTTTTGGGGGGGGTTTAAATCATTTGATTTACACAACATGCCGACCACTTTGAAGATGCAAATATTTTTTTTATTGTGAAACAAACAAGAAACAAGACAAAAAACAGAAAACGTGAATGTGCGTAACTACTACTTTATAGAGCCACCTTTTGCAGCAATTACAGCTGCAAGTCTCTTGGGGTACGTCTCTATAAGCTTGGCACATCTAGCCACTGGGATTTTTGCCCATTCTTCAAGGCTAAACTGCTCCAGTTCCTTCAAGTTGGATGGGTTCCGCTGGTGTACAGCAATCTTTAAGTCATAACCACAGATTCTCAATTGGATTGAGGTCTGGGCTTTGACAAGGCCATTCCAAGACATTTAAATGTTTCCCCTTAAACCACTCGAGTGTTGCTTCAGCAGTGTGGGTCATTGTTCTGCTGGAAGGTGAACCTCCGTCCAAGTCTCAAATATCTGGAAGATTGAAACAGGTTTCCCTCAAGAATTTCCCTGTATTTAGCGCCATCCATCATTCCTTCAATTCTGACCAGTTTCCCTGCTGATGTAAATCATCCCCACAGCATGATGCTGCCACCACCATGCTTCACTGTGGTTATGGTGTTCTCAGGGTGATGGAGGTGTTGGGTTTGCGCCAGACATAGCGTTTTCCTTGATGGCCAAAAAGCTAAATTTGAGTCTCATCTGACCAGAGTACCTTCTTCCATATGTTTGGGGAGTCTAACACTTGCCTTTTGACGAACACCAAACGTGTTTGCTTATTTGTTCTTTAAGCAAAGGATTTCTTCTGGCCACTCTTCTGTAAAGCCCAGCTCTGTGGAGTGTAAGGGGCTTCAAGTGGTCCTATGGACAGATACTTATCCGCTGTGGAGCTTTGCAGCTTCTTCAGGGTTATCTTTTGTCTCTTTGTTGCCTCTCTGATTAATTCCCTCCTTGCCTGGTCTGTGAGTTTTGGTGGGCGGTCCTCTCTTGGCAGGTTTGTTGTGGTGCCATATTCTTAAAATTTTTTAATAATGGATTTAATGTTGCTCCGTGGGATGTTCAAAGTCTCTGATATTATTTTATAACCCAACCCCGATCTGTACTTCTCCACAACTTTGTCCCTGACCTGTTTGGAGAGCTCCTTGGGTCTTCATGATGCCGCTTGCTTGGTGGTGCCCCTTGCTTAGTGGTGTTGCAGACTCTGGGGCCTTTCAGAACAGGTGTATATATACTGAGATCATGTGACAGATCATGTGACACTTAGATTGCACACAGGTGGACTTTATTTAACTAATTATGTGACTTCTGAAGGTAATTGGTTGCACCAGATCTTATTTAGAGGCTTCATAGCAAAGTGGGTAAATACACACCACCTTACATTTTTTTTATTTTTTATAATTTCACTTCACAAATTTGGACTCTTTTGTGTACGTCCATTACATGAAATCCCAATAAAAATCTATTTAAATTACAGGTTGTGATGAAACAAAATAGGAAAAACACCAAGGGGGATGAATACTTTTGTAAGGCACTGTAGTCGTTGAAAGATTGGTGTATGGTTGGTGATAAGTTGGTGTATGGTTGGTGATAAGTTAGTGTATGGTTGGTGTATGGTTGGTGATGAGTTGGTGTGTAGTCGTTGAAAGGTTGGTGATAAGTTGGTGTAAGGTTGGTGTATAGTTGGTGTATGGTTGTTGCAAGGTTGGTGTATGTTTGGTGATGAGTTGGTGTATAGTTGGTGTATGGTTGTTGTAAGGTTGGTGTATGGTTGGTGTATAGTTGGTGTAAGGTTGGTGTGTGGTTGGTGTATAGTTGGTGTAAGGTTGGTGTATGGTTGGTGTATAGTTGGTGTAAGGTTGGTGTATGGTTGGTGTATAGTTGGTGTAAGGTTGGTGTATAGTTGGTGTATGGTTGTTGCAAGGTTGGTGTATGTTTGGTGATGAGTTGGTGTATAGTTGGTGTATGGTTGTTGTAAGGTTGGTGTATGGTTGGTGTATGGTTGTTGTAAGGTTGGTGATAAGTTGGTGTAAGGTTTGTGTATAGTTGGTGTATGGTTGGTGATAAGTTGGTGTAAGGTTGGTGTATAGTTGCTGTATGGTTGTTGTAAGGTTGGTGTACGGTTGTTATTGGTGTTCCTCAGGGCTCAGTCTCTCAGCATCAGTGCATACACATACACAGTACGGTCACAGAGGGAGAAACAGCTGGCTGTATACTGTACGGAGGAAGACCTACGACAGGGTTTACCAGTGATGTACGGAGGAAGACCTACGACAGGGTTTACCAGTGATGCCGTTGTCTTACAACAGGTGGCTGTATACTGTACGGAGGAAGACCTACGACAGGGTTTACCAGTGATGCCGTTGTCTTACAACAGGTGGCTGTATACTGTACGGAGGAAGACCTACGACAGGGTTTACCAGTGATGCCGTTGTCTTACAACAGGTGGCTGTATACTGTACGGAGGAAGTGCAGAAGAAAGTCTCCTGTCTGATGTTTGGAGACGTCTTTCCCTTTGTTCTGAATCCAGGTCATTGAACGCCACGTTAGGGTCTTTACAACTTCCCAGATCTCCAGAGACAGGCGTTTGTTAAGCTGGACCTTTCCCCTTACTTCCTGTCCATCGAAACACGTTAAAAATATCCCCATGATTGAAATCAAATGGCTAACAGTAGAAAAAAAAAATATATAAAATAAAATAAACAAAGACTACAGGTGAAATCCCAAGTGTCTGGCACAGTGCACTGTGTGGTAACTAATGAATAAATACACAAAACATACATACTTTACATACGTGTACCTGAGCTCAGACCTATAGCACCTCTCTGACATCAGAGCACCAACAGACGGGGGGCTGACTCGCTGACACGCCAACCGCCCAACAGTCCGTCCCCCATTATTCAAAACTCAGAGACACCACATCATTAAGGTTTTCAGAGTTTCATAGTGCAAGTGAAATGTCTTTATCGTCTCACGGAAAGAACGTTCTTTAAATCCCCTTCAAGTTTAGTCCAGCTGCTCTCAGCTGCTGAACTTGGCGTGGACGATCACACGAGGCTTAGGTAGTGTTGGGGGTTGCTTAGGAACAGATCTGGGGGGGGGAGGGAAAGGGAGATAGATGTTAAAAGTGCATGTTAAGTATCACGTCCAGAAATTGAATGTGAATGGTTAGAAAACATAGTCTTGGCATGACTGGATGAATTGATTCATCTCAGAACGCTGAACAAAATCTAGCTTGACCAAAATCTTCCTTGGTTAGCCAGTAACAGTCTGTCAAGCGAGACTATAAGTTGATTGATCTAATGCTGGGTGTTGTCCAAACTATCTGGGACGCACCTGTTGTGGTGTGGAACAGGTCTCAGCGGCCTGGGGACACCGGGGACTGGTACAGGGATTGGGACACCGACAGCAATGGGGCTACGAATCAGATGACCACTCCTTCCGGGGGAGTTAGGGTTAGGGTTAGCAGGTAAAGGCTTCTGGGTATTCCTGCTCAGGGGGTAGGCAGGTAAAGGCTTCTGGGTATTCCTGCTCATTTGGTCGGCAGATAGAGGCTTTTGGATATTCCTGCCCAGGAGGTCGGCAGGTAGAGGCTTCTGGGTATTCCTGCCCAGGGGGTCGGTAGGTAGAGGCTTCTGGGGTGGACTTGGAATCTCCAAATTCTATTAAAGACAGACACACCGACAATCAATCAAAACAATCAATGAATGAAGGAATCAGTCTATCAAGCAAATCAAACCAACTCTTTATTGTCCCAATTGGAACATGCGTAAAGCAGTATTAAATCCAAAATGAGCCATGCTGATTAATTCAAAGCTTAATCTGAACTGAAAACGGATGGAATCAGTCGACTCAGATGATAACGTTGACCCACACACACCACCAGGGGGCGATCAAAGCCACCTAATTGTACCCCAGGTCTCATCTGAGCTCTGTCTGCCTGTATTACCACATCGACACCATTCCTTGGTCACCATGGCAGCCCTCCCTCCCTCCCCAGACAGACAGTATATATATATGTCCAAAATGGCACCCTATTCCCTATAGGGCCCTGGTCAAAAGTAGTGCACTATAAAGGGAATAGGGTGCCAGTAGTGCACTATATAGGGAATAGGGTGCCAGTAGTGCACTATATAGGGAATAGGGTGCCAGTAGTGCACTATATAGGGAATAGGGTGCCAGTAGTGCACTATATAGGGAATAGGGTGCCAGTAGTGCACTATATAGGGAATAGGGTGCCATTGAAGAATCAAGCAGCATGTGATGAAGATCCGTCATGTGTTACTAATCTACTGGAGAAGGATGACATCATGATTAACTGTCTGGCTGTTACCTACTGTACAGATGTTCCACATTCACACACACACTCAGACAGACAGACAGACAGAATAAAGAACACACACACACACACACACACACACACACACACACACATCGTTTCTCTAAGAAGGAAAGAGTGTTTAGATACTCCATACAGTACCATATAGTATCATACAGTACCATACCATACAGTACCATACAGTACCATACCATACAGTATCATACAGTACCGTACCATACAGTACCATACAGTATCATACCATACAGTATCATACAGTACCATACAGTACCATACCATACAGTACCATACAGTACCATATAGTATCATACAGTACCATACCATACAGTACCATACAGTACCATACCATACAGTATCATACAGTATCATACAGTACCATACAGTACCATACAGTATCATACAGTACCATACCATACAGTACCATACAGTACCATACCATACAGTACCATACAGTATCATACAGTACCATACAGTATCATACAGTACCATACCATACAGTACCATACAGTACCATACCATACAGTATCATACAGTATCATACAGTACCATACAGTACCATACAGTACCATACCATACAGTACCATACAGTACCATACCATACAGTACCATACAGTACCATATAGTACCATACCATACAGTATCATACAGTACCATACAGTACCATACAGTACCATATAGTATCATACCATACAGTACCATACAGTACCATACAGTACCATACAGTACCATACCATACAGTACCATATAGTACCATACCATACCATACAGTACCATACCATACAGTACCATATAGTACCATACCATACCATACAGTACCATACCATACAGTACCATACAGTACCATACCATACAGTATCATACAGTACCATACAGTACCATACAGTACCATACCATACAGTACCATACAGTGCCATACAGTACCATACCATACAGTACCATACAGTATCATACAGTACCATACCATACAGTACCATACAGTACCATACCATACAGTACCATACAGTACCGTACCATACAGTACCATACAGTACCATACCATACAGTACCATACAGTACCATACAGTACAGTACCATACCATATAGTACCATACAGTACCATACAGTACCATACCATACAGTACCATACAGTACCATACCATACAGTATCATACAGTACCATACAGTACCATACAGTACCATATAGTACCATACCATACAGTATCATACAGTACCATACAGTACCATACAGTACCATACCATACAGTACCATACAGTACCATACAGTACCATACCATACAGTACCATACAGTACCATACAGTACCATACCATACAGTACCATACCATACAGTACCATACAGTACCATACAGTACCATATAGTACCATACCATACAGTATCATACAGTACCATACAGTACCATACAGTACCATACCATACAGTACCATACAGTACCATACAGTACCATACCATACAGTACCATACAGTACCATACAGTACCATACCATACAGTACCATACCATACAGTACCATACAGTACCATACAGTACCATACCATACCATACCATACAGTACCATACCATACAGTACCATACCATACAGTACCATACAGTACCATACAGTATCATACAGTACCATACAGTACCATACAGTATCATACCATACAGTATCATACAGTACCATATAGTACCATACAGTACCATACAGTACCATATAGTACCAGTACCATACAGTATCATACAGTACCATACAGTACCATACAGTACCATATAGTATCATACCATACAGTATCATACCATACAGTACCATCATACAGTACCATACAGTATCATACAGTACCATATAGTACCATACCATACAGTACCATACAGTACCATACCATACCATACAGTACCATATAGTACCATACCATACAGTACCATACAGTACCATACAGTACCATACCATACAGTACCATACAGTATCATACAGTATCATACAGTACCATACAGTACCATACAGTACCATACCATACAGTATCATACCATACAGTATCATACAGTACCATACAGTACCATATAGTACCATACCATACAGTATCATACAGTACCATACAGTACCATACAGTACCATATAGTATCATACCATACAGTACCATACAGTACCATACCATACAGTACCATACAGTACCATACCATACAGTACCATACAGTACCATACAGTACCATACCATACAGTACCATATAGTACCATACCATACAGTACCATACAGTACCATACAGGACCATACCATACAGTACCATATAGTATCATACCATACAGTACCATACAGTACCATATAGTATCATACAGTACCATACAGTACCATACCATATAGTATCATACAGTACAGTACCATACAGTACCATACAGTACCATACAGTACCATATAGTATCATACCATACAGTACCATACAGTACTATAGCCTACAGTACCATACAGTACCATACAGTACCATACAGTATCATACCATACAGTACCATACAGTACTATAGCCTACAGTACCATACAGTACTATAGCATACAGTACCATACAGTACTATAGCATACAGTACCATATAGTACTATAGCATACAGTACTATAGCATACAGTACCATACCATATAGTATCATACCATACAGTATTACATTTATTTACATTTAAGTCATTTAGCAGACGCTCTTATCCAGAGCGACTTACAAATTGGTGCATTCACCTTATGACATCCAGTGGAACAGTAGTGCATGTAAATCTTTTAAGGGGGGTGAGAGGGATTACTTTATCCTATCCTAGGTATTCCTTAAAGAGGTGGGGTTTCAGGTGTCTCCGGAAGGTGGTGATTGACTCCGCTGTCCTGGCGTCGTGAGGGAGTTTGTTCCACCATTGGGGGGCCAGAGCAGCGAACAGTTTTGACTGGGCAGAGCGGGAACTGTACTTCCTCAGTGGTAGGGAGGCGAGCAGGCCAGAGGTGGATGAACGCAGTGCCCTTGTTTGGGTGTAGGGCCTGATCAGAGCCTGGAGGTAGTGAGGTGCCGTTCCCTTCACAGCTCCGTAGGCAAGCACCATGGTCTTGTAGCGGATGCGAGCTTCAACTGGAAGCCAGTGGAGAGAGCGGAGGAGCGGGGTGACGTGAGAGAACTTGGGAAGGTTGAACACCAGACGGGCTGCGGCGTTCTGGATGAGTTGTAGGGGTTTAATGGCACAGGCAGGGAGCCCAGCCAACAGCGAGTTGCAGTAATCCAGACGGGAGATGACAAGTGCCTGGATTAGGACCTGCGCCGCTTCCTGTGTGAGGCAGGGTCGTACTCTGCGGATGTTGTAGAGCATGAACCTACAGGAACGGGCCACCGCCTTGATGTTAGTTGAGAACGACAGGGTGTTGTCCAGGATCACGCCAAGGTTCTTAGCGCTCTGGGACGAGGACACAATGGAGTTGTCAACCGTGATGGCGAGATCATGGAACGGGCAGTCCTTCCCCGGGAGGAAGAGCAGCTCCGTCTTGCCGAGGTTCAGCTTGAGGTGGTGATCCGTCATCCACACTGATATGTCTGCCAGACATGCAGAGATGCGATTCGCCACCTGGTCATCAGAAGGGGGAAAGGAGAAGATTAATTGTGTGTCGTCTGCATAGCAATGATAGGAGAGACCATGTGAGGTTATGACAGAGCCAAGTGACTTGGTGTATAGCGAGAATAGGAGAGGGCCTAGAACAGAGCCCTGGGGGACACCAGTGGTGAGAGCACGTGGTGTGGAGACGGATTCTCGCCACGCCACCTGGTAGGAGCGACCTGTCAGGTAGGACGCAATCAAGCGTGGGCCGCGCCGGAGATGCCCAACTCGGAGAGGGTGGAGAGGAGGATCTGATGGTTCACAGTATCGAAGGCAGCCGATAGGTCTAGAAGGATGAGAGCAGAGGAGAGAGAGTTAGCTTTAGCAGTGCGGAGCGCCTCCGTGATACAGAGAAGAGCAGTCTCAGTTGAATGACTAGTCTTGAAACCTGACTGATATGGATCAAGAAGGTCATTCTGAGAGAGATAGCGGGAGAGCTGGCCAAGGACGGCACGTTCAAGAGTTTTGGAGAGAAAAGAAAGAAGGGATACTGGTCTGTAGTTGTTGACATCGGAGGGATCGAGTGTAGGTTTTTTCAGAAGGGGTGCAACTCTCGCTCTCTTGAAGACGGAAGGGACGTAGCCAGCGGTCAGGGATGAGTTGATGAGCGAGGTGAGGTAAGGGAGAAGGTCTCCGGAAATGGTCTGGAGAAGAGAGGAGGGATAGGGTCAAGCGGGCAGGTTGTTGGGCGGCCGGCCATCACAAGACGCGAGATTTCATCTGGAGAGAGGGGAGAAAGAGGTCAGAGCACAGGGTAGGGCAGTGTGAGCAGAACCAGCGGTGTCGTTTGACTTAGCAAACGAGGATCGGATGTCGTCGACCTTCTTTTCAAAATGGTTGACGAAGTCATCTGCAGAGAGGGAGGAGGGGGAGGGGAGGAGGATTCAGGAGGGAGGAGAAGGTGGCAAAGAGCTTCCTAGGGTTAGAGGCAGATGCTTGGAATTTAGACTGGTAGAAAGTGGCTTTAGCAGCAGAGAGAGAAGAGGAAAATGTAGAGAGGAGGGAGTGAAATGATGCCAGGTCCGCAGGGAGGCGAGTTTTCCTCCATTTCCGCTCGGCTGCCCGGAGCCCTGTTCTGTGAGCTCGCAATGAGTCGTCGAGCCACGGAGCGGGAGGGGAGGACCGAGCCGGCCTGGAGGATAGGGGACATAGAGAGTCAAAGGATGCAGAAAGGGAGGAGAGGAGGGTTGAGGAGGCAGAATCAGGAGATAGGTTGGAGAAGGTTTGAGCAGAGGGAAGAGATGATAGGATGGAAGAGGAGAGAGTAGCGGGGGAGAGAGAGCGAAGGTTGGGACGGCGCGATACCATCCGAGTAGGGGCAGTGTGGGAAGTGTTGGATGAGAGCGAGAGGGAAAAGGATACAAGGTAGTGGTCGGAGACTTGGAGGGAGTTGCAATGAGGTTAGTGGAAGAACAGCATCTAGTAAAGATGAGGTCGAGCGTATTTCCTGCCTTGTGAGTAGGGGGAAGGTGAGAGGGTGAGGTCAAAAGAGGAGAGGAGTGGAAAGAAGGAGGCAGAGAGGAATGAGTCAAAGGTAGACGTGGGGAGGTTAAAGTCGCCCAGAACTGTGAGAGGTGAGCCGTCCTCAGGAAAGGGGCATATCAAGGCATCAAGCTCATTGATGAACTCTCAGAGGAACCTGGAGGGCGATAAATGATAAGGATGTTAAGCTTGAAAGGGCTGGTAACTGTGACAGCATGGAATTCAAAGGAGGCGATAGACAGATGGGTAAGGGGAGAAAGAGAAATGACCACTTGGGAGAGATGAGGATCCCGGTGCCACCACCCCGCTGACCAGAAGCTCTCGGGGTGTGCGAGAACACGTGGGCAGACGAAGAGAGAGCAGTAGGAGTAGCAGTGTTGTCTGTGGTGATCCATGTTTCCGTCAGTGCCAAGAAGTCGAGGGACTGGAGGGAGGCATAGGCTGAGATGAACTCTGCCTTGTTGGCCGCAGAACGGCAGTTCCAGAGGCTACCGGAGACCTGGAACTCCACGTGGGTCGTGCGCGCTGGGACCACCAGATTAGGGTAGCCGCGGCCACGCGGTGTGGAGCGTTTGTATGGTCTGTGCAGAGAGGAGAGAACAGGGATAGACAGACACATAGTTGACAGGCTACACAGAGGCTACGCTAATGCAAAGGAGATTGGAATGACAAGTGGACTACACGTCTCGAGTGTTCAGAAAGTTAAGCTTACGTAGCAAGAATCTTATTGACAAAATGATTAAAATGATACAGTACTGCTGAAGTAGGCTAGCTGGCAGAGGCTGCGTTGTTGACTATGTAGGCTAGCTGGCAGTGGCTGCGTTGTTGACACTACACTAATCAAGTCGTTCCGTTGAGTGTAATAGTTTCTACTGTGCTGCTATTCGGGGCTAGCTGGCTAGCTAGCAGTGTTGATTACGTTACGTTGCGTTAAAAGAACGACAATAGCTGGCTAGCTAACCTAGGAAATCGCTCTAGACTACACAATTATCTTTGATACAAAGACGGCTATGTAGCTAGCTATGTAGCTAGCTACGATCAAACAAATCAAGCCGTTGTACTGTAATGAAATGAAATGAAAAATGTGATACTACCTGTGGAGCGAAGCGAAATGCGACCCCGGGTTGTTAAGTGCGGAAGTTCTGTTCGGTAGACGTTGGCTAGCTGTTGGCTAGCTAGCAGTGTCTCCTACGTTAAGGACGACAAATAGCTGGCTAGCTAACCTCGGTAAATTAAGATAATCACTCTAAAACTACACACTCTAAACTACACAATTATCTTGGATACGAAGACAGCAAAGACAACTATGTAGCTAGCTAACACTACACTAATCAAGTCGTTCAGTTGAGTGTAATAGTTGTGCTGCTAATCGGTAGACGGTGGACGTTAGCTAGCTGGCTAGCTGCAGGGCAGATAGCAGTGTAGACTGCGTTAGGACGACGAAATACGATAATTACGCAATTATCTATGATACAAAGACGGCTATGTAGCTAGCTAAGAAGAAATTGCTAAGATTAGACAAATCAAACCGTTGTACTATAATGAAATGTAATGAAATGTAATACTACCTGCGGACCGAGTGTGGATGCGACCGCTCGCTCCAACCCGGAAGTTCCAAGTATCATACAGTACTATAGCATACAGTACCATACAGTACTATAGCATACAGTACTATAGCATACAGTACCATACAGTGCCATACAGTACTATAGCATACAGTACCATACAGTACTATAGCATACAGTACCATACAGTACTATAGCATACAGTACCATACAGTATCATACCATACAGTACCATACCATACAGTATCATACCATACAGTACCATACAGTACCATACCATACAGTATCATACCATACAGTACCATACAGTATCATACCATACAGTACCATACAGTACCATACAGTATCATACCATACAGTACCATACAGTATCATACCATATGGTATCATACCATACAGTATCATACAGTACCATACTATACTATACAGTACCATACCATACAGTATCATACCATACAGTATCATACAGTATCATACAGTATCATACCATACAGTATCATACAGTATCATACCATACAGTATCGTACAGTATCATACCATACAGTATCATACCATACAGCATCATACCATACAGTACCATACAGTATCATACAGTATCATACCATACAGTACCATACAGTACCATACCATACAGTACCATACAGTATCATACAGTACCATACCATACAGTATCATACAGTATCATACAGATACCATACAGTATCATACAGTATCATACCATACAGTACCATACAGTACCATACAGTATCATACAGTATCATACAGTATCATACCATACAGTACCATACCATACAGTACCATACAGTATCATACAGTACCATACAGTACCATACAGTACCATACCATACAGTACCATACCATACAGTATCATACCATACAGTACCATACAGTACCATACAGTACCATACAGTATCATACCATACAGTACCATACAGTACCATACAGTACCATACCGTACAGTACCATACCATACAGTACCATACAGTATCATACAGTACCATACAGTACCATACAGTACCATACCATACAGTACCATACAGTACCATACAGTACCATACCATACAGTACCATACAGTACCATACAGTACCATACCATACAGTACCATACCATACAGTACCATACAGTATCATACAGTACCATACAGTACCATACAGTACCATACCATACAGTACCATACAGTACCATACAGTACCATACCATACAGTACCATACAGTATCATACAGTATCATACAGTACCATACAGTACCATACAGTACCATACCATACAGTACCATACAGTACCATACAGTACCATACCATATGACCTGGATTGGAACCTTAATTCAAAGCTTTTTCCTCAAACTGTCGATTTCCTTTTTATGTGAGATGGTTCAGCACCATCCTGAGACAATACTTTCATTTTCATCTAATTCTAATGTCTGTTTAAGTATTAAAATACAGGATAGAATCTTGCTTTGTTACAAGATTGCTCAAAACACAGACCCCTTACTATAATGCAGTGGTATTCAACTCTGACCCTACGAGATCTGGACCCTGCTTGTTGTCTGTTCTATCTGATCATTAATATCACCCCACCTGGTGTCCCAGGTCTAAATCAGGCCCTGATCATTAATATCACCCCACCTGGTGTCCCAGGTCTAAATCAGGCCCTGATCATTAATATCACCCACCTGGTGTCCCAGGTCTAAATCAGGCCCTGATGATTAATATCACCCCACCTGGTGTCCCAGGTCTAAATCAGGCCCTGATCATTAATATCACCCACCTGGTGTCCCAGGTCTAAATCAAGCCCTGATCATTAATATCACCCCACCTGGTGTCCCAGGTCTAAATCAGGCCCTGGTCGTTAATATCACCTCACCTGGTGTCCCAAGTCTAAATCAGGCCCTGATCATTAATATCACCTCACCTGGTGTCCCAGGTCTAAATCAGGCCCTGATCATTAATATCACCCACCTGGTGTCCCAGGTCTAAATCAGGCCCTGATCATTAATATCACTCACCTGGTGTCCCAGGTCTAAATCAGGCCCTGATCATTAATATCACCCAACTGGTGTCCCAGGTCTAAATAAGGCCCTGATAATTAATATCAACCCCACCTGGTGTCCCAGGTCTAAATCAGGCCCTGATAATTAATATCACCCCACCTGGTGTCCCAGGTCTAAATCAGGCCCTGGTCATTAATATCACCCACCTGGTGTCCCAGGTCTAAATCAGGCCCTGATCATTAATATCACCCCACCTGGTGTCCCAGGTCTAAATCAGGCCCTGGTCATTAATATCACCCCACCTGGTGTCCCAGGTCTAAATCAGGCCCTGGTCATTAATATCACCCACCTGGTGTCCCAGGTCTAAATCAGGCCCTGATCATTAATATCACCCTACCTGGTGTCCCAGGTCTAAATCAGGCCCTGATCATTAATATCACTCACCTGGTGTCCCAGGTCTAAATCAGGCCCTGATCATTAATATCACCCCACCTGGTGTCCCAGGTCTAAATCAGGCCCTGATCATTAATATCACCTCACCTAAATTGGTGTGCGTTTCCTTCGCCTTTACCTTAATACCACCTATCTGGTGTCGCAGGTCTAAGTCAGGCCCTGGTCATTAATATCACCCCACCTGGTGTCGCAGGTCTAAATCAGGCCCTGATCAGAGGGGAACAATGGGAAAAAAAAACCCGCAGTGGAACTGTCTTGGCGGTCCATAGTTGAGTTGGAGGGCTATAGTGGATATGTCGCCAGGCCAAGCTCAGTACAGCCTGGTTTGTCTCGACTCAGTTTCTGCTCAGTAATGTCAAAAGCCCTTGAGTGAAGTTGGCTGGTTTTACAGCGGGGCGGTCGCTCTGTCTCATCGGGAATATCACAAGCTTCACACGTTTTTGTTTTTGTTTTTGAGAGGTTTCTATACCCCTGAAAACTTTTGTGACGCTTTGAGGGCTTTCGTTACGCTGCCATCCAATCAAGTGATCGTAAAGTGGTTATGTTCCCCCTTCGGTTCCACTATTGCCAAGAGCTGTGGGACGAGGGAAAACGAGCACATTACAAAGGCTCTTTCTCCATGAAGGCTACTGAAGGTTCTGTGAAGGTTACTGAAGGGTCTGTGAAGGCTACTGAAGATTCTGTGAAGGCTACTGAAGGTTCTGTGAAGGTTACTGAAGGTTCTGTGAAGGCTACTGAAGGTTCTGTGAAGGTTCTGTGAAGGCTACTGAAGGTTCTGTGAAGCCTACTGAAGGTTCTGTGAAGGCTACTGAAGGTTCTGTGAAGCCTACTGAAGGTTCTGTGAAGGTTACTGAAGGGTCTGTGAAGGCTACTGAAGGTTCTGTGAAGGTTACTGAAGGGTGTGTGAAGGGCTACTGAAAATTCTGTGAAGGTTACTGAAGGTTCTGTGAAGGCTACTGAAGGTTCTGTGAAGTCTACTGAAGGTTCTGTGAATGCTACTGAAGGTTCTGTGAAGTCTACTGAAGGTTCTGTGAAGGCTACTGAAGGTTCTGTGAAGGTTACTGAAGGTTCTGTGAAGGCTACTGAAGGTTCTGTGAAGGTTACTGTTGAACAACTACTAATCGGAAAAACATTTGCAGCCGGTATCGTCACGCACGGACGGACGATTTGAGTACGATCCAAAATACAGGCTACAGTGTCTAATGGGGAAGACAAAATGAATCCAGGTCAAAATACAGGCTACAGTGTCAAATGGGGAAGACAAAATGAATCCAGGCCAAAATACAGGCTACAGTGTCAAATGGGGAAGACAAAATGAATCCAGGTCAAAATACAGGCTACAGTGTCAAATGGGGAAGACAAAATGAATCCAGGCCAAAATACAGGCTACAGTGTCTAATGGGGAAGACAAAATGAATCCAGGTCAAAATACAGGCTACAGTGTCAAATGGGGAACACAAAATGAATCCAGGTCAAAATACAGGCTACAGTGTCTAATGGGGAAGACAAAATGAATCCAGGTCAAAATACAGGCTACAGTGTCTAATGGGGAAGACAAAATGAATCCAGGTCAAAATACAGGCTACAGTGTCAAATGGGGAAGACAAAATGAATCCAGGTCAAACTACAGGCTACAGTGTCTAATGGGGAAGACAAAATGAATCCAGGTCAAAATACAGGCTACAGTGTCTAATGGGGAAGACAAAATGAATCCAGGTCCAAATACAGGCTACAGTGTCTAATGGGGAAGACAAAATGAATCCAGGTCAAAATACAGGCTACAGTGTCTAATGGGGAAGACAAAATGAATCCAGGTCAAAATACAGGCTACAGTGTCTAATGGGGAAGACACAATGAATCCAGGTCAAAATACAGGCTACAGTGTCTAATGGGGAAGACAAAATGAATCCAGGTCAAAATACAGGCTACAGTGTCTAATGGGGAAGACAAAATGAATCCAGGTCAAAATACAGGCTACAGTGTCAAATGGGGAAGACAAAATGAATCCAGGTCAAAAGGAAAGTCTGATGGGACCCAGACATAAACCTGTGACTGTGAATGCAGTGGTAACTGAACAGCACTCTTACCATTCATCTTGTTCCTGAGTTAGAGCCTAGTGGGCAAAACTGGTTCAAATGAGGCTTTTCACAATAAGGGTCTTTTTAACAGCAAAACGGGCTCAAATGAGGCTTTCCACAATAAGGGTCTTTTTAACAGCAAAACGGGCTCAAAAGATGAATCGTCAAGCAGTTTTCCACTAGGATGGACACAGACAGCGTCTTTACTGAATACCCCCATAGACACCCCATAGCCCTGGCTAAGCTGCCCCCAGCTGAGAGGCTCTTCTTGGGAAGAGTCAGCAGCCTGGTCAGCCTCCCTGGAGCTCCTAGGTCTGGAGCTGGACCAAACATCTGTTACTGCTACAGGATAGGGGTTGGATCGGACTAGCAGTTCGACCACGACTACAGGCCTTGCTTATTAATGCTCGAAACCATTGGATTTTCTGGAGAAGCAACAGTTGAAAGGGAAGGCCTGTCTAAGCCTGTCTCTTGTGCAGTGAGATATGGTATAGTCCAGTGAGTTAGCCAGAACTGAACACATGTTCTGATTTGTTGTGGAAACCAAGTGTCCAGTTTAGAACCGTGGACATTCTAGAACTGGGAAACCAAGTGTCCAGTTTAGAACCGTGGACATTCTAGAACTGGGAAACCAAGTGTCCAGTTTAGAACCGTGGACATTCTAGAACTGGGAAACCAAGTGTCCAGTTTAGAACCGTGGACATTCTAGAACTGGGAAACCAAGTGTCCAGTTTAGACCCGTGGACATTCTAGAACTGGGAAACCAAGTGTCCAGTTTAGAACCGTGGACATTCTAGAACTGGAATTTCCCCGCCGGAACTCGGAACACCGGAGACAACATTCTACTGCAGTAAAGTGGGCCGTTCTGACAGCTTTATCCAACATTTAGTTTGATATGGCTCAACTCAATTTACCACGTCTATTTATGCGAAGCTCGTTCCAGACTATAAATCAATAAACGCCGTCTGTCTCCTCAACACACACTGTCATTAATCTCATCTTCTCTTACATTTACAATCTGGGAATCTGTTCAAAAGTCATTTAATACATGTTTTGCTGTATCTACCCATAAAGAACAGAATCCCAGATCGCAGCTTTAATGATGCTTGATGATACTTCAATAGACAGGCCTCGGGTCTGCTATGACCTCTAAATGACCTTCTGTTCATCATGGCAGGAGTTAACGTCTCATTAACGCTTTAACACACTGCTAATGAGCCTGATGTGTCCTAATGATGAGACACACGCACACACACACACACACACACACACACACACACACACACACACACACACACACACACACACACACACACACACACACACAGAAATGCTGTGGTATTGTGGATTTTATATTATACACGTGTAGTCAAATCAAATTCCAGAGTAATGATGTAATGTGTTATTGATGATGTAGGCTGTTGTTGATATAACTGTGTTTAAACCCTGTTTGGACCACAGGTAGAGTTGGAGCTGTTTATATGTTTATATATTCTTATTCCACACCTCCATGTACCTCTAGTCTGATAGAAACCTCCTCTAGTCTGATAGAAACCTCCTCTAGTCTGATAGAAACCTCCATGTCCCTCTAGTCTGAGAGAAACCTCCTCTAGTCTGATAGAAACCTCCTCTAGTCTGATAGAAACCTCCTCTAGTCTGATAGAAACCTCCTCTAGTCTGATAGAAACCTCCATGTCCCTCTAGTCTGATAGAAACCTCCATGTACCTCTAGTCTGATAGAAACCTCCTCTATTCTGATAGAAATCTCCTCTAGTCTGATAGAAACCTCCTCTAGTCTGATAGAAACCTCCTCTAGTCTGATAGAAACCTCCTCTAGTCTGATAGAAACCTCCTCTAGTCTGATAGAAACCTCCTCTAGTCTGATAGAAACCTCCTCTAGTCTGATTTTCCAGAAACAGTTTAACCAGCTCTGTTTCTCCTCATAGCCACTCCCCTGTATACAACTCCCCTGTGTTCTGGCAGGACTACAACCCTGGTTAACCTGGCAACTCCCCTGCGTTCTGGCAGTACTACAACCCTGGTTAACCTGGCCTGTATACAACTCCCCTGCGCTCTGGCAGTACTACAACCCTGGTTAACCTGGTCTGTATACAACTCCCCTGTGCTCTGGCAGGACTACAACCCTGGTTAACCTGGCCTGAAAACAACTCCCGAGTGGCGCAAGACATCTCAGTCACTACAGACCCTGGTTCGTTTCCAGGCTGTATCACAACCGAACGTGGTTACGAGTCCCATAGGGCGGCATATTATTGGCCCAGCGTCGTCCGGGTTTGGCCGGGTTAGGCTGTCATTGTAAATAAGAATTTGTTCTTAACTAACTTTCCTAGTTAAATAAAAAACTGTCAACACACAATGTTTTATAGGACACACAAGACCTGTGGAATGAGAACAGGCCATCACACTGACTGTGGAGCAGTAGGCTCCTGTTCTTCAATAAGCCCTGTGGAAGGAGAACAGGCCATCACACTCCCTCACTTAGACCATCCTCCACTCCCTCACTTAGACCATCCTCCACTCCCTCACCTAGACCATCCTCCACTCCCTCACCTAGATCATCCTCCACTCCCTCACTTAGACCATCCTCCACTCCCTCACCTAGATCATCCTCCACTCCCTCACTTAGACCATCCTCCACTCCCTCACCTAGATCATCCTCCACTCCCTCACAAAGACCATCCTCCACTCCCTCACAAAGACCATCCTCCACTCCCTCACCTAGACCATCCTCCACTCCCTCACAAAGACCATCCTCCACTCCCTCACAAAGACCATCCTCCACTCCCTCACCAATACCATCCTCCACTCCCTCACCTAGACCATCCTCCACTCCCTCACAAAGACCATCCTCCACTCCCTCACCTAGACCATCCTCCACTCCCTCACCTAGATCATCCTCCACTCCCTCACCTAGACCATCCTCCACTCCCTCACCTAGACCATCCTCCACTCCCTCACCTAGATCATCCTCCACTCCCTCACCTAGACCATCCTCCACTCCCTCACCTAGACCATCCTCCACTCCCTCACCAATACCATCCTCCACTCCCTCACCTAGACCATCCTCCACTCCCTCACCTAGACCATCCTCCACTCCCTCACCTAGACCATCCTCCACTCCCTCACCAATACCATCCTCCACTCCCTCACAAAGACCATCCTCCACTCCCTCACAAAGACCATCCTCCACTCCCTCACCAATACCATCCTCCACTCCCTCACCTAGACCATCCTCCACTCCCTCACCTAGACCATCCTCCACTCCCTCACCTAGACCATCCTCCACTCCCTCACCAATACCATCCTCCACTCCCTCACAAAGACCATCCTCCACTCCCTCACAAAGACCATCCTCCACTCCCTCACCTAGACCATCCTCCACTCCCTCACAAAGACCATCCTCCACTCCCTCACAAAGACCATCCTCCACTCCCTCACCAAGACCATCCTCCACTCCCTCACCTAGACCATCCTCCACTCCCTCACCTAGACCATCCTCCACTCCCTCACCAAACCATCCTCCACTCCCTCACAAAGACCATCCTCCACTCCCTCACTTAGACCATCCTCCAGTCCCTCACCTAGACCATCCTCCACTCCCTCACCTAGACCATCCTCCACTCCCTCACCTAGATCATCCTCCACTCCCTCACCTAGACCATCCTCCACTCCCTCACCTAGATCATCCTCCACTCCCTCACCTAGACCATCCTCCACTCCCTCACCTAGACCATCCTCCACTCCCTCACCAATACCATCCTCCACTCCCTCACCTAGACCATCCTCCACTCCCTCACCTAGACCATCCTCCACTCCCTCACCTAGACCATCCTCCACTCCCTCACAAAGACCATCCTCCACTCCCTCACCTAGACCATCCTCCACTCCCTCACCTAGATCATCCTCCACTCCCTCACCTAGACCATCCTCCACTCCCTCACCTAGACCATCCTCCACTCCCTCACCTAGATCATCCTCCACTCCTCACCTAGACCATCCTCCACTCCTCACCTAGACCATCCTCCACTCCCTCACCAATACCATCCTCCACTCCTCACCTAGACCATCCTCCACTCCCTCACCTAGACCATCCTCCACTCCCTCACCTAGACCATCCTCCACTCCCTCACCAATACCATCCTCCACTCCCTCACAAAGACCATCCTCCACTCCCTCACAAAGACCATCCTCCACTCCCTCACAAAGACCATCCTCCACTCCCTCACCAATACCATCCTCCACTCCCTCACCTAGACCATCCTCCACTCCCTCACCTAGACCATCCTCCACTCCCTCACCTAGACCATCCTCCACTCCCTCACCAATACCATCCTCCACTCCCTCACAAAGACCATCCTCCACTCCCTCACAAAGACCATCCTCCACTCCCTCACCTAGACCATCCTCCACTCCCTCACAAAGACCATCCTCCACTCCCTCACCAATACCATCCTCCACTCCCTCACAAAGACCATCCTCCACTCCCTCACAAAGACCATCCTCCACTCCCTCACCTAGACCATCCTCCACTCCCTCACAAAGACCATCCTCCACTCCCTCACAAAGACCATCCTCCACTCCCTCACCAAGACCATCCTCCACTCCCTCACCTAGACCATCCTCCACTCCCTCACCTAGACCATCCTCCACTCCCTCACCAAACCATCCTCCACTCCCTCACAAAGACCATCCTCCACTCCCTCACTTAGACCATCCTCCAGTCCCTCACCTAGACCATCCTCCACTCCCCTCACCTAGACCATCCTCCACTCCCTCACCTAGATCATCCTCCACTCCCTCACCTAGACCATCCTCCACTCCCTCACCTAGACCATCCTCCACTCCCTCACCTAGATCATCCTCCACTCCCTCACCTAGACCATCCTCCACTCCCTCACCTAGACCATCCTCCACTCCCTCACCAATACCATCCTCCACTCCCTCACCTAGACCATCCTCCACTCCCTCACCTAGACCATCCTCCACTCCCTCACCTAGACCATCCTCCACTCCCTCACCAATACCATCCTCCACTCCCTCACAAATACCATCCTCCACTCCCTCACCAAGACCATCCTCCACTCCCTCACCTAGACCATCCTCCAATCCCTCACCAAGACCATCCTCCACTCCCTCACAAAGACCATCCTCCACTCCCTCACCTAGACCATCCTCCACTCCCTCACAAAGACCATCCTCCACTCCCTCACCTAGACCATCCTCCACTCCCTCACCTAGACCATCCTCCACTCCCTCACCAAGACCATCCTCCACTCCCTCACCAATACCATCCTCCACTCCCTCACCTAGACCATCCTCCACTCCCTCACCAAGACCATCCTCCACTCCCTCACCTAGACCATCCTCCACTCCCTCACCAATACCATCCTCCACTCCCTCACCAATACCATCCTCCACTCCCTCACCTAGACCATCCTCTTCTCCCTCACCAATACCATCCTCCACTCCCTCACCAAGACCATCCTTCACTCCCTCACCAAGACCATCCTCCACTCCCTCACTTAGACCATCCTGCACTCCCTCACCTAGACCATCCTCCACTCCCTCACCAAGACCATCCTCCACTCCCTCACCTAGACCATCCTCCACTCCCTCACCAATACCATCCTCCACTCCCTCACCAATACCATCCTCCACTCCCTCACCTAGACCATCCTCTTCTCCCTCACCAATACCATCCTCCACTCCCTCACCAAGACCATCCTTCACTCCCTCACCAAGACCATCCTCCACTCCCTCACTTAGACCATCCTGCACTCCCTCACCTAGACCATCCTCCACTCCCTCACCAAGACCATCCTCCACTCCCTCACCTAGACCATCCTCCACTCCCTCACCTAGACCATCCTCCACTCCCTCACCTAGACCATCCTCCACTTCCTCATGAAGACCATCCTCCACTCCCTCACCTAGACCATCCTCCACTTCCTCATGAAGACCATCCTCCACTCCCTCACCAGGACCATCCTCCAGTCACTTAGAGTTAGTTCTCTAGATTCCCTGGGCTAAGGTTAGAGTTAGTTCTCTAGATTCCCTGGGTAAGGGATAGATCCCTGGATTCCCTGGGTTAAGGGTTAGTTCTCTAGATTCCCTGGGTTAAGGTTAGAGTTCGTTCTCTAGATTCCCTGGGTAAGGGATAGATCCCTGGATTCCCTGGGTTAAGGGTTAGTTCTCTAGATTCCCTGGGTTAAGGTTAGTTCCCTGGATTCCCTGGGTTAGGATTAGTTCCCTGGATTCCCTGGGTTAGGATTAGTTCCCTGGATTACCTGGGTTAGGATTAGTTCCCTAGATTCCCTGGGTCCTCATTCAGGTACAATATCAAAGAGAGTCAGACCATCCTCGCTCAATGACCCCCCCCCCCCCACACACACACACACACTGCCTCACCAAGACCATCCTGCAGGAGTTATGTTGCTGTGGCACACTGCGAAACGATGCCCCTCTGGGCGGAGCCTGGGTGTGGCTGTGGGCATGTCACTGTCCAGGGGGAGGCAGGGCTCGGTGAGGAGGGGGAGCAGGTGGTCTGGGCTGTCCTGGTCCATGGGGAGGCAGGGCTCGGTGAGGAGGGGGAGCAGGTGGTCTGGGCTGTCCTGGTCCATGGGGAGGCAGGGCTCGGTGAGGAGGGGAGTAGGTGGTCTGGGCTGTCCTGGTCCAGGGACGGACGTAGGGGACAGGGGGACGGGGTGACTGAGGTGAACAGGAGAGCACTGGGGTAGTCTTCGCTGGCTGTGGGAGGGGTAGGGCTGTCCAGGGGGTGTTGGTTTTGGGGAGGAGGCTGTGGAGAGACGGATGCAGAATCACAGACACATCAATCAGAAACGGGGTCATATTCATTAGTACCCACTGCATTAAAATGTGTTTCAATGGAAATTGAAAATGAGTTTCTTATTGGATAAGTTCAGGTATTCCCTCCTGTTTCAGTGTGTTTTCCTCCATTTGGTGCCTAATGAACACAACCCAGAACAGAAACAGACCAGAGCAGAACCTCCTGGAAGTCTGTTTCATATCATCAGCTGTCATGTCAAATCTCCATCATTCTACCTCCCCTCTCCTTCACCTCCTCTAATCTCCTCCCCCTCTCCTTCACCTCCTCCACTCCCCTCTCCACTCCTCCTCCTCTCCATCTCATCTCCACTCCTCCTCCTCTCCTTCACCTCCTCTCCACTCGTCCTCCTCTCCTTCACCTCCTCTCCACTCCTCCCCTCTCCATCTCCTCTCCTCTCCACTCCTCCCCCTCTCCTTCATCTCCTCTCCACTCCTCCCCCTCTCCTTCATCTCCTCCCCTCTCCACTCCCCCTCCTCCCCTCTCATTTTCTCTCCTCTCCTCCCTCTCTTCTCCATTCCTATCCTATCCTCACACTGTTATAAATCACAACATTTCCTCTAGTCCATTAAGCATTCCCTGGGTTAGAGTTAGAGTTAGTTCTGATTCCCTGGGTTAGGATTAGTTCCCTGGATTCCCTGGGTTAGGATTAGTTCCCTGGATTCACTGGGTAAGGGTTAGTTCCCTGGATTCCTGGGTTAGGATTAGTTCCCTGATTCCCGGGGTTAGGATTAGTTCCTGGATTCCTGGGTTAGGATTAGTTCCCTGGATTCCCTGGGTCCTCATTCAGGAACAATATCAAAGAGAGAGAGAGAGAGAGACAGGGACGCCTGACCTAGACCACACAGCTATGATATCAGGAGTTTTTTTTTGGGGGACTAAAAATGTATTCCACACAGTCACAAACACACCTCTCCCCCATAACACTGAACAGCTCCTGACCTGACCTGAACCCTGCTCACATCAAACAGACCTCTCATCCTCTTACCTCCTCTGAGTCCAAAATGGCACCCTATTCCCTACACTACAGGACTGGACACTAAAACCAGACACTACAGGACCAGACACTACAGGAAGGGTCACTAAAACCAGACACTACAGGACCAGACACTACAGGACCAGACACTACAGAACCAGACACTACAGGACCAGATACTACATGACCAGACACTACAGGACCAGACACTACAGGACCAGACACTACAGAACCAGACACTACAGAACCAGACACTACAGGACCAGACACTACAGGACCAGACACTACAGGACCAGACACTACAGGACCAGACACTACAGGACCAGACACTACAGGACTAGACACTACAGGACCAGACACTACAGGACCAGACACTACAGGACCAGACACTACAGGACCAGACACTACAGGACCAGACACTACAGAACCAGACACTACAGAACCAGACACTACAGGACCAGACACTACAGGACCAGACACTACAGGACCAGACACTACAGGACCAGACACTACAGAACCAGACACTACAGGACCAGACACTACAGGACCAGACACTACAGGACCAGACACTACAGGACCAGAGACTACAGGACCAGACACTACAGGACCAGACACTACAGGACCAGACACTACAGGACCAGACACTACAGAACGGATCACTAAAACCAGACACTACAGGATCAGACACTACAGGACCAGACACTACAGGACCAGACACTACAGGACCAGACACTACAGGACTAGACACTACAGGACCAGACACTACAGGACCAGACACTACATGACCAGACACTACAGGACTAGACACTACAGGACCAGACACTACAGGACCAGACACTACAGGACCAGACACTACAGGACCAGACACTACAGGACCAGACACTACAGGACCAGACACTACAGGACCAGACACCACAGGACCAGACACTACAGGACCAGACACTACAGGACCAGACACTACAGGACCAGACTCTACAGGACCAGACACTACAGGACCAGACACTACAGGACCAGACACTACAGAACGGGTCACTAAAACCAGACACTACAGAACTGGTCACTAAAACCTTGCCAGAAGGTCTATGCATATGTCCCAAAATGTAACACACGTCAACTCAACTTTTTCCTTTTATCCTGCCTGAGTTCCTTCAACTCAATACATCAGTTCTGTTTCAGTTGAAATCACTCAATCATATCCTGCCATGTCAACAACAAAAAGTTATTTGAGTTATTTGAATTTACAGGGTACTGATCGATTCAATCTGAATCGGAACTGAAGCTTTGTAATTCACCTGAATATAACACTCTGTTGTTCACGTATCGTTTTGTTATGCTCAGCCTGAATATAACACTCTTTTGTTGTTAACGATCAGCCTGAATATAACACTATCAGCCTGAATATAACACTCTTTTGTTGTTAACGTATCAGCCTGAATATAACACTCTGTTGTTGTTAACGTATCAGCCTGAATATAACACTCTGTTGTTGTTAACGTATCAGCCTGAATATAACACTCTGTTGTTGTTAACGTGTCAGCCTGAATATAACACTCTGTTGTTGTTAACGTATCAGCCTGAATATAACACTCTGTTGTTAGTTAACGTTCAGCCTGAATATAACACTGTAACTCTGTTGTTGTTAACGATCAGCCTGAATATAACACTCTGTTGTTATCAGTTAACACGTTGTTATCAGCCTGAATATAACACTCTGTTGTTGTTAACGTATCAGCCTGAATATAACACTCTGTTGTTGTTAACGTATCAGCCTGAATA
>NC_088418.1:7377581-7502581 GCF_034236695.1 Oncorhynchus nerka
GTAGGTAGGTAGACAGGTGTAGGTAGGTAGGTAGACAGGTGTAGACAGGTAGGTAGGTAGGTAGGTAGGTAGGTAGAGACAGGTGTAGGTAGGTAGGTAGGTAGGTAGGTAGACAGGTGGTAGGTAGGTAGGTAGGTAGGTGTAGACAGGTGGTAGGTAGGTAGGTAGGTGGTGTAGACAGGTGTAGGTAGGTAGACAGGTGTAGGTAGGTAGGTAGGTAGACAGGTGTAGGTAGGTAGGTAGGTAGGTAGACAGGTGTAGGTAGGTAGACAGGTGTAGGTAGGTAGGTAGGTAGGTAGACAGGTGTAGGTAGGTAGGTAGGTAGGTAGGTAGGTAGGAAGACAGGTGTAGGTAGGTAGACAGGTAGGTAGGTAGGTAGGTACAGGTGTAGGTAGGTAGGTAGGTAGGTAGGTAGACAGGTGTAGGTATGTAGGTAGGTAGACAGGTGTAGGTAGGTAGGTAGGTGTAGGTAGGTAGGTAGGTAGGTAGACAGGTGTAGGTAGGTAGGTAGGTAGGTAGGTAGGTAGACAGGTGTAGGTAGGTAGGTAGGTAGACAGGTGTAGGTAGGTAGGTAGGTAGGTGGTAGGTAGGTAGGTAGGTAGGTAGGGTGTAGGTAGGTAGGTAGGTAGGTGTACAGGTAGGTAGGTAGACAGGTGTAGGTAGGTGGGTAGGTAGGTAGACAGGTGGTAGGTAGGTAGGTAGACAGGTGTAGGTAGGTAGGGTAGACAGGTGGTAGGTAGTGTAGGTAGACAGGTGTAGTGGGTAGGTAGGTAGGTAGGTAGACAGGTGTAGGTAGGTAGGGTGTAGTAGGTAGGTAGGTACAGGTGTAGGTAGGTAGGTAGGTAGGTAGACAGGTGTAGGTAGGTAGGTAGGTAGACAGGTGTAGGTAGGTAGGTAGACAGGTGTAGGTAGGTAGACAGGTGTAGGTAGGTAGACAGGTGTAGGTAGGTAAGCAGGTAGTATATTCCTATTTCTTTCACTAGGTGGTACTGTTTCCACAACTCTCACATACAGTGGATCTGTCCTACCATAGAGGTGCTGTATGGACTTCCTGTCCATCCAGTTGATCTCGAAGCCTGATTCCTGGGGCAGGTAACTGGGTTGGATAATGGAGCCAGTCCTGTAGATGTGAGGCAGGCCCAGGACGTGGCCTATCTCATGCACTGCCACCTGACGGGTGGGAAAACAACGGTAGTATTCAGGGGTAATTACATTTGACTAAATTACAGGTGCAATTAGGGTTTACCTTGCTTAAGGGCACACTGACAGATTTTTCACCTCGTCGACTTGGGGACTCAAACTATTAACTTTTCAGTTACTGGCCCAACCACTAGGCTACCTGATAGTGCTCACTCAGCCCTGACATTTAACCACTAGGCTACCTGTCTCCTACCTGATAGTGCTCACTCAGCCCTGACACTTAACCACTAGGCTACCTGTCTCCTACCTGATATTGCTCACTCAGCCCTGACATTTAACCACTAGGCTACCTGTCTCCTACCTGATATTGCTCACTCAGCCCTGACATTTAACCACTAGGCTACCTGTCTCCTACCTGATAGTGCTCACTCAGCCCTGACATTTAACCACTAGGCTACCTGTCTCCTACCTGATGGTGCTCACTCAGCCCTGACATTTAACCACTAGGCTACCTGTCTTCTACCTGATAGTGCTCACTCAGCCCTGACATTTAACCACTAGGCTACCTGTCTCCTACCTGATGGTGCTCACTCAGCCCTGACATTTAACCACTAGGCTACCTGTCTTCTACCTGATAGTGCTCACTCAGCATTTAACCACTGACCTGATGGTGCTCACTTTGACATTTAACCACTAGGCTACCTGTCTTCTACCTGATAGTGCTCACTCAGCCCTGACATTTAACCACGAGGCTACCTGTCTCCTACCTGATGGTGCTCACTCAGCCCTGACATTTAACCACTAGGCTACCTGTCTTCTACCTGATAGTGCTCACTCAGCCCTGACATTTAACCACTAGGCTACCTGTCTCCTACCTGATGGTGCTCACTCAGCCCTGACATTTAACCACTAGGCTACCTGTCTTCTACCTGATAGTGCTCACTCAGCCCTGACATTTAACCACGAGGCTACCTGTCTCCTACCTGATGGTGCTCACTCAGCCCTGACATTTAACCACTAGGCTACCTGTCTTCTACCTGATAGTGCTCACTCAGCCCTGACATTTAACCACTAGGCTACCTGTCTCCTACCTGATGGTGCTCACTCAGCCCTGACATTTAACCACTAGGCTACCTGTCTTCTACCTGATAGTGCTCACTCAGCCCTGACATTTAACCACGAGGCTACCTGTCTCCTACCTGATGGTGCTCACTCAGCCCTGACATTTAACCACTAGGCTACCTGTCTTCTACCTGATGGTGCTCACTCAGCCCTGACATTTAACCACGAGGCTACCTGTCTCCTACCTGATGGTGCTCACTCAGCCCTGACATTTAACCACGAGGCTACCTGTCTCCTACCTGATGGTGCTCACTCAGCCCTGACATTTAACCACTAGGCTACCTGTCTCCTACCTGATGGTGCTCACTCAGCCCTGACATTTAACCACTAGGCTACCTGTCTTCTACCTGATAGTGCTCACTCAGCCCTGACATTTAACCACGAGGCTACCTGTCTCCTACCTGATGGTGCTCACTCAGCCCTGACATTTAACCACTAGGCTACCTGTCTCCTACCTGATGGTGCTCACTCAGCCCTGACATTTAACCACTAGGCTACCTGTCTTCTACCTGATGGTGCTCACTCAGCCCTGACATTTAACCACGAGGCTACCTGTCTCCTACCTGATGGTGCTCACTCAGCCCTGACATTTAACCACTAGGCTACCTGTCTCCTACCTGATGGTGCTCACTCAGCCCTGACATTTAACCACTAGGCTACCTGTCTCCTACCTGATGGTGCTCACTCAGCCCTGACATTTAACCACGAGGCTACCTGTCTCCTACCTGATGGTGCTCACTCAGCCCTGACATTTAACCACGAGGCTACCTGTCTCCTACCTGATGGTGCTCACTCAGCCCTGACATTTAACCACTAGGCTACCTGTCTCCTACCTGATGGTGCTCACTCAGCCCTGACATTTAACCACGAGGCTACCTGTCTCCTACCTGATGGTGCTCACTCAGCCCTGACATTTAACCACGAGGCTACCTGTCTTCTACCTGATGGTGCTCACTCAGCCCTGACATTTAACCACTAGGCTACCTGTCTTCTACCTGATGGTGCTCACTCAGCCCTGACATTTAACCACGAGGCTACCTGTCTCCTACCTGATGGTGCTCACTCAGCCCTGACATTTAACCACTAGGCTACCTGTCTCCTACCTGATGGTGCTCACTCAGCCCTGACATTTAACCACTAGGCTACCTGTCTCCTACCTGATGGTGCTCACTCAGCCCTGACATTTAACCACTAGGCTACCTGTCTCCTACCTGATGGTGCTCACTCAGCCCTGACATTTAACCACTAGGCTACCTGTCTCCTACCTGATGGTGCTCACTCAGCCCTGACATTTAACCACTAGGCTACCTGTCTCCTACCTGATGGTGCTCACTCAGCCCTGACATTTAACCACGAGGCTACCTGTCTCCTACCTGATGGTGCTCACTCAGCCCTGACATTTAACCACTAGGCTACCTGTCTTCTACCTGATGGTGCTCACTCAGCCCTGACATTTAACCACTAGGCTACCTGTCTCCTACCTGATGGTGCTCACTCAGCCCTGACATTTAACCACTAGGCTACCTGTCTCCTACCTGATGGTGCTCACTCAGCCCTGACATTTAACCACTAGGCTACCTGTCTCCTACCTGATGGTGCTCACTCAGCCCTGACATTTAACCACGAGGCTACCTGTCTCCTACCTGATGGTGCTCACTCAGCCCTGACATTTAACCACTAGGCTACCTGTCTCCTACCTGATGGTGCTCACTCAGCCCTGACATTTAACCACTAGGCTACCTGTCTCCTACCTGATGGTGCTCACTCAGCCCTGACATTTAACCACGAGGCTACCTGTCTCTACCTGATGGTGCTCACTCAGCCCTGACATTTAACCACTAGGCTACCTGTCTTCTACCTGATGGTGCTCACTCAGCCCTGACATTTAACCACGAGGCTACCTGTCTCCTACCTGATGGTGCTCACTCAGCCCTGACATTTAACCACTAGGCTACCTGTCTCCTACCTGATGGTGCTCACTCAGCCCTGACATTTAACCACTAGGCTACCTGTCTCCTACCTGATGGTGCTCACTCAGCCCTGACATTTAACCACTAGGCTACCTGTCTCCTACCTGATGGTGCTCACTCAGCCCTGACATTTAACCACTAGGCTACCTGTCTCCTACCTGATGGTGCTCACTCAGCCCTGACATTTAACCACTAGGGCTACCTGTCTCCTACCTGATGGTGCTCACTCAGCCCTGACATTTAACCACTAGGCTACCTGTCTTCTACCTGATGGTGCTCACTCAGCCCTGACATTTAACCACTAGGCTACCTGTCTCCTACCTGATGGTGCTCACTCAGCCCTGACATTTAACCACTAGGCTACCTGTCTCCTACCTGATGGTGCTCACTCAGCCCTGACATTTAACCACTAGGCTACCTGTCTCCTACCTGATGGTGCTCACTCAGCCCTGACATTTAACCACGAGGCTACCTGTCTCCTACCTGATGGTGCTCACTCAGCCAGCCCTGACATTTAACCACTAGGCTACCTGTCTCCTACCTGATGGTGCTCACTCAGCCCTGACATTTAACCACTAGGCTACCTGTCTCCTACCTGATGGTGCTCACTCAGCCCTGACATTTAACCACGAGGCTACCTGTCTCCTACCTGATGGTGCTCACTCAGCCCTGACATTTAACCACTAGGCTACCTGTCTTCTACCTGATGGTGCTCACTCAGCCCTGACATTTAACCACTAGGCTACCTGTCTCCTACCTGATGGTGCTCACTCAGCCCTGACATTTAACCACGAGGCTACCTGTCTCTACCTGATGGTGCTCACTCAGCCCTGACATTTAACCACTAGGCTACCTGTCTCCTACCTGATGGTGCTCACTCAGCCCTGACATTTAACCACTAGGCTACCTGTCTCCTACCTGATGGTGCTCACTCAGCCCTGACATTTAACCACTAGGCTACCTGTCTCCTACCTGATGGTGCTCACTCAGCCCTGACATTTAACCACTAGGCTACCTGTCTTCTACCTGATGGTGCTCACTCAGCCCTGACATTTAACCACTAGGCTACCTGTCTCCTACCTGATGGTGCTCACTCAGCCCTGACATTTAACCACTAGGCTACCTGTCTCCTACCTGATGGTGCTCACTCAGCCCTGACATTTAACCACTAGGCTACCTGTCTTCTACCTGATGGTGCTCACTCAGCCCTGACATTTAACCACTAGGCTACCTGTCTCCTACCTGATGGTGCTCACTCAGCCCTGACATTTAACCACTAGGCTACCTGTCTCCTACCTGATGGTGCTCACTCAGCCCTGACATTTAACCACTAGGCTACCTGTCTCCTACCTGATGGTGCTCACTCAGCCCTGACATTTAACCACGAGGCTACCTGTCTCCTACCTGATGGTGCTCACTCAGCCCTGACATTTAACCACTAGGCTACCTGTCTTCTACCTGATGGTGCTCACTCAGCCCTGACATTTAACCACTAGGCTACCTGTCTCCTACCTGATGGTGCTCACTCAGCCCTGACATTTAACCACTAGGCTACCTGTCTCCTACCTGATGGTGCTCACTCAGCCCTGACATTTAACCACTAGGCTACCTGTCTCCTACCTGATGGTGCTCACTCAGCCCTGACATTTAACCACGAGGCTACCTGTCTCCTACCTGATGGTGCTCACTCAGCCCTGACATTTAACCACTAGGCTACCTGTCTCCTACCTGATGGTGCTCACTCAGCCCTGACATTTAACCACGAGGCTACCTGTCTCCTACCTGATGGTGCTCACTCAGCCCTGACATTTAACCACGAGGCTACCTGTCTCCTACCTGATGGTGCTCACTCAGCCCTGACATTTAACCACTAGGCTACCTGTCTTCTACCTGATGGTGCTCACTCAGCCCTGACATTTAACCACTAGGCTACCTGTCTCCTACCTGATGGTGCTCACTCAGCCCCTGACATTTAACCACTAGGCTACCTGTCTCCTACCTGATGGTGCTCACTCAGCCCTGACATTTAACCACTAGGCTACCTGTCTCCTACCTGATGGTGCTCACTCAGCCCTGACATTTAACCACTAGGCTACCTGTCTCCTACCTGATGGTGCTCACTCAGCCCTGACATTTAACCACTAGGCTACCTGTCTCCTACCTGATGGTGCTCACTCAGCCCTGACATTTAACCACTAGGCTACCTGTCTTCTACCTGATGGTGCTCACTCAGCCCTGACATTTAACCACTAGGCTACCTGTCTCCTACCTGATGGTGCTCACTCAGCCCTGACATTTAACCACTAGGCTACCTGTCTCTACCTGATGGTGCTCACTCAGCCCTGACATTTAACCACTAGGCTACCTGTCTCCTACCTGATGGTGCTCACTCAGCCCTGACATTTAACCACTAGGCTACCTGTCTCCTACCTGATGGTGCTCACTCAGCCCTGACATTTAACCACTAGGCTACCTGTCTCCTACCTGATGGTGCTCACTCAGCCCTGACATTTAACCACTAGGCTACCTGTCTCCTACCTGATGGTGCTCACTCAGCCCTGACATTTAACCACTAGGCTACCTGTCTTCTACCTGATGGTGCTCACTCAGCCCTGACATTTAACCACTAGGCTACCTGTCTCCTACCTGATGGTGCTCACTCAGCCCTGACATTTAACCACTAGGCTACCTGTCTCCTACCTGATGGTGCTCACTGACATTTAACCACTGACTATGTCTCCTACCTGATGGTGCTCACTCAGCCCTGACATTTAACCACTAGGCTACCTGTCTCTCTACCTGATGGTGCTCACTCAGCCCTGACATTTAACCACTAGGCTACCTGTCTCCTACCTGATGGTGCTCACTCAGCCCTGACATTTAACCACTAGGCTACCTGTCTCCTACCTGATGGTGCTCACTCAGCCCTGACATTTAACCACTAGGCTACCTGTCTCCTACCTGATGGTGCTCACTCAGCCCTGACATTTAACCACTAGGCTACCTGTCTCCTACCTGATGGTGCTCACTCAGCCCTGACATTTAACCACTAGGCTACCTGTCTCCTACCTGATGGTGCTCACTCAGCCCTGACATTTAACCACTAGGCTACCTGTCTCCTACCTGATGGTGCTCACTCAGCCCTGACATTTAACCACTAGGCTACCTGTCTCCTACCTGATGGTGCTCACTCAGCCCTGACATTTAACCACTAGGCTACCTGTCTCCTACCTGATGGTGCTCACTCAGCCCTGACATTTAACCACTAGGCTACCTGTCTCCTACCTGATGGTGCTCACTCAGCCCTGACATTTAACCACTAGGCTACCTGTCTCCTACCTGATGGTGCTCACTCAGCCCTGACATTTAACCACTAGGCTACCTGTCTCCTACCTGATGGTGCTCACTCAGCCCTGACATTTAACCACTAGGCTACCTGTCTCCTACCTGATGGTGCTCACTCAGCCCTGACATTTAACCACTAGGCTACCTGTCTCCTACCTGATGGTGCTCACTCAGCCCTGACATTTAACCACTAGGCTACCTGTCTCCTACCTGATGGTGCTCACTCAGCCCTGACATTTAACCACTAGGCTACCTGTCTTCTACCTGATGGTGCTCACTCAGCCCTGACATTTAACCACTAGGCTACCTGTCTCCTACCTGATGGTGCTCACTCAGCCCTGACATTTAACCACTAGGCTACCTGTCTCCTACCTGATGGTGCTCACTCAGCCCTGACATTTAACCACTAGGCTACCTGTCTCCTACCTGATGGTGCTCACTCAGCCCTGACATTTAACCACTAGGCTACCTGTCTCCTACCTGATGGTGCTCACTCAGCCCTGACATTTAACCACTAGGCTACCTGTCTCCTACCTGATGGTGCTCACTCAGCCCTGACATTTAACCACTAGGCTACCTGTCTCCTACCTGATGGTGCTCACTCAGCCCTGACATTTAACCACTAGGCTACCTGTCTCCTACCTGATGGTGCTCACTCAGCCCTGACATTTAACCACTAGGCTACCTGTCTCCTACCTGATGGTGCTCACTCAGCCCTGACATTTAACCACTAGGCTACCTGTCTCTACCTGATGGTGCTCACTCAGCCCTGACATTTAACCACTAGGCTACCTGTCTCCTACCTGATGGTGCTCACTCAGCCCTGACATTTAACCACTAGGCTACCTGTCTCCTACCTGATGGTGCTCACTCAGCCCTGACATTTAACCACTAGGCTACCTGTCTCCTACCTGATGGTGCTCACTCAGCCCTGACATTTAACCACTAGGCTACCTGTCTCCTACCTGATGGTGCTCACTCAGCCCTGACATTTAACCACTAGGCTACCTGTCTCCTACCTGATGGTGCTCACTCAGCCCTGACATTTAACCACTAGGCTACCTGTCTCCTACCTGATGGTGCTCACTCAGCCCTGACATTTAACCACTAGGCTACCTGTCTCCTACCTGATGGTGCTCACTCAGCCCTGACATTTAACCACTAGGCTACCTGTCTCCTACCTGATGGTGCTCACTCAGCCCTGACATTTAACCACTAGGCTACCTGTCTCCTACCTGATGGTGCTCACTCAGCCCTGACATTTAACCACTAGGCTACCTGTCTCCTACCTGATGGTGCTCACTCAGCCCTGACATTTAACCACTAGGCTACCTGTCTCCTACCTGATGGTGCTCACTCAGCCCTGACATTTAACCACTAGGCTACCTGTCTCCTACCTGATGGTGCTCACTCAGCCCTGACATTTAACCACTAGGCTACCTGTCTCCTACCTGATGGTGCTCACTCAGCCCTGACATTTAACCACTAGGCTACCTGTCTCCTACCTGATGGTGCTCACTCAGCCCTGACATTTAACCACTAGGCTACCTGTCTCCTACCTGATGGTGCTCACTCAGCCCTGACATTTAACCACTAGGCTACCTGTCTCCTACCTGATGGTGCTCACTCAGCCCTGACATTTAACCACTAGGCTACCTGTCTGTCTCCTAGCCTGATGGTGCTCACTCAGCCAGCCCTGACATTTAACCACTAGGCTACCTGTCTCCTACCTGATGGTGCTCACTCAGCCCTGACATTTAACCACTAGGCTACCTGTCTCCTACCTGATGGTGCTCACTCAGCCCTGACATTTAACCACGAGGCTACCTGTCTCCTACCTGATGGTGCTCACTCAGCCCTGACATTTAACCACTAGGCTACCTGTCTCCTACCTGATGGTGCTCACTCAGCCCTGACATTTAACCACTAGGCTACCTGTCTCCTACCTGATGGTGCTCACTCAGCCCTGACATTTAACCACTAGGCTACCTGTCTCCTACCTGATGGTGCTCACTCAGCCCTGACATTTAACCACTAGGCTACCTGTCTCCTACCTGATGGTGCTCACTCAGCCCTGACATTTAACCACTAGGCTACCTGTCTCCTACCTGATGGTGCTCACTCAGCCCTGACATTTAACCACTAGGCTACCTGTCTCCTACCTGATGGTGCTCACTCAGCCCTGACATTTAACCACTAGGCTACCTGTCTCCTACCTGATGGTGCTCACTCAGCCCTGACATTTAACCACTAGGCTACCTGTCTCCTACCTGATGGTGCTCACTCAGCCCTGACATTTAACCACTAGGCTACCTGTCTCCTACCTGATGGTGCTCACTCAGCCCTGACATTTAACCACTAGGCTACCTGTCTCCTACCTGATGGTGCTCACTCAGCCCTGACATTTAACCACTAGGCTACCTGTCTTCTACCTGACCTGATGGTGCTCACTCAGCCCTGACATTTAACCACTAGGCTACCTGTCTCCTACCTGATGGTGCTCACTCAGCCCTGACATTTAACCACTAGGCTACCTGTCTCCTACCTGATGGTGCTCACTCAGCCCTGACATTTAACCACTAGGCTACCTGTCTCCTACCTGATGGTGCTCACTCAGCCCTGACATTTAACCACTAGGCTACCTGTCTCCTACCTGATGGTGCTCACTCAGCCCTGACATTTAACCACTAGGCTACCTGTCTCCTACCTGATGGTGCTCACTCAGCCCTGACATTTAACCACTAGGCTACCTGTCTCTACCTGATGGTGCTCACTCAGCCCTGACATTTAACCACTAGGCTACCTGTCTCCTACCTGATGGTGCTCACTCAGCCCTGACATTTAACCACTAGGCTACCTGTCTTCTACCTGATGGTGCTCACTCAGCCCTGACATTTAACCACTAGGCTACCTGTCTCCTACCTGATGGTGCTCACTCAGCCCTGACATTTAACCACTAGGCTACCTGTCTCCTACCTGATGGTGCTCACTCAGCCCTGACATTTAACCACTAGGCTACCTGTCTCCTACCTGATGGTGCTCACTCAGCCCTGACATTTAACCACTAGGCTACCTGTCTCCTACCTGATGGTGCTCACTCAGCCCTGACATTTAACCACGAGGCTACCTGTCTCCTACCTGATGGTGCTCACTCAGCCCTGACATTTAACCACTAGGCTACCTGTCTTCTACCTGATGGTGCTCACTCAGCCCTGACATTTAACCACTAGGCTACCTGTCTCCTACCTGATGGTGCTCACTCAGCCCTGACATTTAACCACTAGGCTACCTGTCTCCTACCTGATGGTGCTCACTCAGCCCTGACATTTAACCACTAGGCTACCTGTCTCCTACCTGATGGTGCTCACTCAGCCCTGACATTTAACCACTAGGCTACCTGTCTCCTACCTGATGGTGCTCACTCAGCCCTGACATTTAACCACGAGGCTACCTGTCTCCTACCTGATGGTGCTCACTCAGCCCTGACATTTAACCACTAGGCTACCTGTCTCCTACCTGATGGTGCTCACTCAGCCCTGACATTTAACCACTAGGCTACCTGTCTCCTACCTGATGGTGCTCACTCAGCCCTGACATTTAACCACTAGGCTACCTGTCTCCTACCTGATGGTGCTCACTCAGCCCTGACATTTAACCACGAGGCTACCTGTCTCCTACCTGATGGTGCTCACTCAGCCCTGACATTTAACCACTAGGCTACCTGTCTCCTACCTGATGGTGCTCACTCAGCCCTGACATTTAACCACTAGGCTACCTGTCTCCTACCTGATGGTGCTCACTCAGCCCTGACATTTAACCACGAGGCTACCTGTCTCCTACCTGATGGTGCTCACTCAGCCCTGACATTTAACCACTAGGCTACCTGTCTTCTACCTGATGGTGCTCACTCAGCCCTGACATTTAACCACTAGGCTACCTGTCTTCTACCTGATGGTGCTCACTCAGCCCTGACATTTAACCACTAGGCTACCTGTCTCCTACCTGATGGTGCTCACTCAGCCCTGACATTTAACCACTGATGGTGCTCAGGCTACCTGTCTCCTACCTGATGGTGCTCACTCAGCCCTGACATTTAACCACTAGGCTACCTGTCTCCTACCTGATGGTGCTCACTCAGCCCTGACATTTAACCACTAGGCTACCTGTCTCCTACCTGATGGTGCTCACTCAGCCCTGACATTTAACCACTAGGCTACCTGTCTCCTACCTGATGGTGCTCACTCAGCCCTGACATTTAACCACTAGGCTACCTGTCTCCTACCTGATGGTGCTCACTCAGCCCTGACATTTAACCACTAGGCTACCTGTCTCCTACCTGATGGTGCTCACTCAGCCCTGACATTTAACCACTAGGCTACCTGTCTTCTACCTGATGGTGCTCACTCAGCCCTGACATTTAACCACTAGGCTACCTGTCTCCTACCTGATGGTGCTCACTCAGCCCTGACATTTAACCACTAGGCTACCTGTCTCCTACCTGATGGTGCTCACTCAGCCCTGACATTTAACCACTAGGCTACCTGTCTCCTACCTGATGGTGCTCACTCAGCCCTGACATTTAACCACTAGGCTACCTGTCTCCTACCTGATGGTGCTCACTCAGCCCTGACATTTAACCACTAGGCTACCTGTCTCCTACCTGATGGTGCTCACTCAGCCCTGACATTTAACCACTAGGCTACCTGTCTCCTACCTGATGGTGCTCACTCAGCCCTGACATTTAACCACTAGGCTACCTGTCTCCTACCTGATGGTGCTCACTCAGCCCTGACATTTAACCACTAGGCTACCTGTCTCCTACCTGATGGTGCTCACTCAGCCCTGACATTTAACCACTAGGCTACCTGTCTCCTACCTGATGGTGCTCACTCAGCCCTGACATTTAACCACTAGGCTACCTGTCTCCTACCTGATGGTGCTCACTCAGCCCTGACATTTAACCACGAGGCTACCTGTCTCCTACCTGATGGTGCTCACTCAGCCCTGACATTTAACCACTAGGCTACCTGTCTCCTACCTGATGGTGCTCACTCAGCCCTGACATTTAACCACTGTCTCTAGGCTACCTGTCTCCTACCTGATGGTGCTCACTCAGCCCTGACATTTAACCACTAGGCTACCTGTCTCCTACCTGATGGTGCTCACTCAGCCCTGACATTTAACCACTAGGCTACCTGTCTCCTACCTGATGGTGCTCACTCAGCCCTGACATTTAACCACTAGGCTACCTGTCTCCTACCTGATGGTGCTCACTCAGCCCTGACATTTAACCACTAGGCTACCTGTCTCCTACCTGATGGTGCTCACTCAGCCCTGACATTTAACCACTAGGCTACCTGTCTCCTACCTGATGGTGCTCACTCAGCCCTGACATTTAACCACTAGGCTACCTGTCTCCTACCTGATGGTGCTCACTCAGCCCTGACATTTAACCACTAGGCTACCTGTCTCCTACCTGATGGTGCTCACTCAGCCCTGACATTTAACCACTAGGCTACCTGTCTCCTACCTGATGGTGCTCACTCAGCCCTGACATTTAACCACTAGGCTACCTGTCTCCTACCTGATGGTGCTCACTCAGCCCTGACATTTAACCACTAGGCTACCTGTCTCCTACCTGATGGTGCTCACTCAGCCCTGACATTTAACCACTAGGCTACCTGTCTCCTACCTGATGGTGCTCACTCAGCCCTGACATTTAACCACTAGGCTACCTGTCTCCTACCTGATGGTGCTCACTCAGCCCTGACATTTAACCACTAGGCTACCTGTCTCCTACCTGATGGTGCTCACTCAGCCCTGACATTTAACCACTAGGCTACCTGTCTCCTACCTGATGGTGCTCACTCAGCCCTGACATTTAACCACTAGGCTACCTGTCTCCTACCTGATGGTGCTCACTCAGCCCTGACATTTAACCAACCACCTGAGGGCTACCTGTCTCCTACCTGATGGTGCTCACTCAGCCCTGACATTTAACCACTAGGCTACCTGTCTCCTACCTGATGGTGCTCACTCAGCCCTGACATTTAACCACTAGGCTACCTGTCTCCTACCTGATGGTGCTCACTCAGCCCTGACATTTAACCACTAGGCTACCTGTCTCCTACCTGATGGTGCTCACTCAGCCCTGACATTTAACCACTAGGCTACCTGTCTCCTACCTGATGGTGCTCACTCAGCCCTGACATTTAACCACTAGGCTACCTGTCTCCTACCTGATGGTGCTCACTCAGCCCTGACATTTAACCACTAGGCTACCTGTCTCCTACCTGATGGTGCTCACTCAGCCCTGACATTTAACCACTAGGCTACCTGTCTCCTACCTGATGGTGCTCACTCAGCCCTGACATTTAACCACTAGGTCTACCTGTCTCTGACATTTAACCTGATGGGTGCTCACTCAGCCCTGACATTTAACCACTAGGCTACCTGTCTCCTACCTGATGGTGCTCACTCAGCCCTGACATTTAACCACTAGGCTACCTGTCTCCTACCTGATGGTGCTCACTCAGCCCTGACATTACCTGTCTCCTACCTGATGGTGCTCACTCAGCCCTGACATTTAACCACTAGGCTACCTGTCTCCTACCTGATGGTGCTCACTCAGCCCTGACATTTAACCACTAGGCTACCTGTCTCCTACCTGATGGTGCTCACTCAGCCCTGACATTTAACCACTAGGCTACCTGTCTCCTACCTGATGGTGCTCACTCAGCCCTGACATTTAACCACTAGGCTACCTGTCTCCTACCTGATGGTGCTCACTCAGCCCTGACATTTAACCACTAGGCTACCTGTCTCCTACCTGATGGTGCTCACTCAGCCCTGACATTTAACCACTAGGCTACCTGTCTCCTACCTGATGGTGCTCACTCAGCCCTGACATTTAACCACTAGGCTACCTGTCTCCTACCTGATGGTGCTCACTCAGCCCTGACATTTAACCACTAGGCTACCTGTCTCCTACCTGATGGTGCTCACTCAGCCCTGACATTTAACCACTAGGCTACCTGTCTCCTACCTGATGGTGCTCACTCAGCCCTGACATTTAACCACTAGGCTACCTGTCTCCTACCTGATGGTGCTCACTCAGCCCTGACATTTAACCACGAGGCTACCTGTCTCCTACCTGATGGTGCTCACTCAGCCCTGACATTTAACCACTAGGCTACCTGTCTCCTACCTGATGGTGCTCACTCAGCCCTGACATTTAACCACTAGGCTACCTGTCTCCTACCTGATGGTGCTCACTCAGCCCTGACATTTAACCACTAGGCTACCTGTCTCCTACCTGATGGTGCTCACTCAGCCCTGACATTTAACCACTAGGCTACCTGTCTCCTACCTGATGGTGCTCACTCAGCCCTGACATTTAACCACTAGGCTACCTGTCTCCTACCTGATGGTGCTCACTCAGCCCTGACATTTAACCACTAGGCTACCTGTCTCCTACCTGATGGTGCTCTACATTTAACTGTCTCCTACCTGATGGTGCTCACTCAGCCCTGACATTTAACCACTAGGCTACCTGTCTTCTACCTGATGGTGCTCACTCAGCCCTGACATTTAACCACTAGGCTACCTGTCTCCTACCTGATGGTGCTCACTCAGCCCTGACATTTAACCACGAGGCTACCTGTCTCCTACCTGATGGTGCTCACTCAGCCCTGACATTTAACCACTAGGCTACCTGTCTCCTACCTGATGGTGCTCACTCAGCCCTGACATTTAACCACTAGGCTACCTGTCTCCTACCTGATGGTGCTCACTCAGCCCTGACATTTAACCACGAGGCTACCTGTCTCCTACCTGATGGTGCTCACTCAGCCCTGACATTTAACCACTAGGCTACCTGTCTTCTACCTGATGGTGCTCACTCAGCCCTGACATTTAACCACTAGGCTACCTGTCTTCTACCTGATGGTGCTCACTCAGCCCTGACATTTAACCACTAGGCTACCTGTCTCCTACCTGATGGTGCTCACTCAGCCCTGACATTTAACCACTAGGCTACCTGTCTCCTACCTGATGGTGCTCACTCAGCCCTGACATTTAACCACTAGGCTACCTGTCTTCTACCTGATGGTGCTCACTCAGCCCTGACATTTAACCACTAGGCTACCTGTCTCCTACCTGATGGTGCTCACTCAGCCCTGACATTTAACCACTAGGCTACCTGTCTCCTACCTGATGGTGCTCACTCAGCCCTGACATTTAACCACTAGGCTACCTGTCTCCTACCTGATGGTGCTCACTCAGCCCTGACATTTAACCACTAGGCTACCTGTCTCCTACCTGATGGTGCTCACTCAGCCCTGACATTTAACCACTAGGCTACCTGTCTCCTACCTGATGGTGCTCACTCAGCCCTGACATTTAACCACTAGGCTACCTGTCTTCTACCTGATGGTGCTCACTCAGCCCTGACATTTAACCACTAGGCTACCTGTCTCCTACCTGATGGTGCTCACTCAGCCCTGACATTTAACCACTAGGCTACCTGTCTCCTACCTGATGGTGCTCACTCAGCCAGCCCTGACATTTAACCACTAGGCTACCTGTCTTCTACCTGATGGTGCTCACTCAGCCAGCCCTGACATTTAACCACTAGGCTACCTGTCTCCTACCTGATGGTGCTCACTCAGCCCTGACATTTAACCACTAGGCTACCTGTCTCCTACCTGATGGTGCTCACTCAGCCCTGACATTTAACCACGAGGCTACCTGTCTCCTACCTGATGGTGCTCACTCAGCCCTGACATTTAACCACTAGGCTACCTGTCTCCTACCTGATGGTGCTCACTCAGCCCTGACATTTAACCACTAGGCTACCTGTCTCCTACCTGATGGTGCTCACTCAGCCCTGACATTTAACCACTAGGCTACCTGTCTCCTACCTGATGGTGCTCACTCAGCCCTGACATTTAACCACTAGGCTACCTGTCTCCTACCTGATGGTGCTCACTCAGCCCTGACATTTAACCACTAGGCTACCTGTCTCCTACCTGATGGTGCTCACTCAGCCCTGACATTTAACCACTAGGCTACCTGTCTCCTACCTGATGGTGCTCACTCAGCCCTGACATTTAACCACGAGGCTACCTGTCTCCTACCTGATGGTGCTCACTCAGCCCTGACATTTAACCACTAGGCTACCTGTCTCCTACCTGATGGTGCTCACTCAGCCCTGACATTTAACCACTCAGCCTGAGGCTACCTGTCTCCTACCTGATGGTGCTCACTCAGCCCTGACATTTAACCACGAGGCTACCTGTCTCCTACCTGATGGTGCTCACTCAGCCCTGACATTTAACCACGAGGCTACCTGTCTCCTACCTGATGGTGCTCACTCAGCCCTGACATTTAACCACGAGGCTACCTGTCTCCTACCTGATGGTGCTCACTCAGCCCTGACATTTAACCACTAGGCTACCTGTCTCCTACCTGATGGTGCTCACTCAGCCCTGACATTTAACCACGAGGCTACCTGTCTCCTACCTGATGGTGCTCACTCAGCCCTGACATTTAACCACTAGGCTACCTGTCTCCTACCTGATGGTGCTCACTCAGCCCTGACATTTAACCACGAGGCTACCTGTCTCCTACCTGATGGTGCTCACTCAGCCCTGACATTTAACCACTAGGCTACCTGTCTCCTACCTGATGGTGCTCACTCAGCCCTGACATTTAACCACTAGGCTACCTGTCTCCTACCTGATGGTGCTCACTCAGCCCTGACATTTAACCACGAGGCTACCTGTCTCCTACCTGATGGTGCTCACTCAGCCCTGACATTTAACCACTAGGCTACCTGTCTCCTACCTGATGGTGCTCACTCAGCCCTGACATTTAACCACTAGGCTACCTGTCTCCTACCTGATGGTGCTCACTCAGCCCTGACATTTAACCACTAGGCTACCTGTCTCCTACCTGATGGTGCTCACTCAGCCCTGACATTTAACCACTAGGCTACCTGTCTCCTACCTGATGGTGCTCACTCAGCCCTGACATTTAACCACTAGGCTACCTGTCTCCTACCTGATGGTGCTCACTCAGCCCTGACATTTAACCACTAGGCTACCTGTCTCCTACCTGATGGTGCTCACTCAGCCCTGACATTTAACCACTAGGCTACCTGTCTCCTACCTGATGGTGCTCACTCAGCCCTGACATTTAACCACTAGGCTACCTGTCTCCTACCTGATGGTGCTCACTCAGCCCTGACATTTAACCACTAGGCTACCTGTCTCCTACCTGATGGTGCTCACTCAGCCCTGACATTTAACCACTAGGCTACCTGTCTCCTACCTGATGGTGCTCACTCAGCCCTGACATTTAACCACTAGGCTACCTGTCTCCTACCTGATGGTGCTCACTCAGCCCTGACATTTAACCACTAGGCTACCTGTCTCCTACCTGATGGTGCTCACTCAGCCCTGACATTTAACCACTAGGCTACCTGTCTCCTACCTGATGGTGCTCACTCAGCCCTGACATTTAACCACTAGGCTACCTGTCTCCTACCTGATGGTGCTCACTCAGCCCTGACATTTAACCACTAGGCTACCTGTCTCCTACCTGATGGTGCTCACTCAGCCCTGACATTTAACCACTAGGCTACCTGTCTCCTACCTGATGGTGCACACTCAGCTGACATTTAACCACTAGCCCTGACATTTAACCACTAGGCTACCTGTCTCCTACCTGATGGTGCTCACTCAGCCCTGACATTTAACCACTAGGCTACCTGTCTCCTACCTGATGGTGCTCACTCAGCCCTGACATTTAACCACTAGGCTACCTGTCTCCTACCTGATGGTGCTCACTCAGCCCTGACATTTAACCACTAGGCTACCTGTCTCCTACCTGATGGTGCTCACTCAGCCCTGACATTTAACCACTAGGCTACCTGTCTCCTACCTGATGGTGCTCACTCAGCCCTGACATTTAACCACTAGGCTACCTGTCTCCTACCTGATGGTGCTCACTCAGCCCTGACATTTAACCACTAGGCTACCTGTCTCCTACCTGATGGTGCTCACTCAGCCCTGACATTTAACCACTAGGCTACCTGTCTCCTACCTGATGGTGCTCACTCAGCCCTGACATTTAACCACTAGGCTACCTGTCTTCTACCTGATGGTGCTCACTCAGCCCTGACATTTAACCACTAGGCTACCTGTCTCCTACCTGATGGTGCTCACTCAGCCCTGACATTTAACCACTAGGCTACCTGTCTCCTACCTGATGGTGCTCACTCAGCCCTGACATTTAACCACTAGGCTACCTGTCTCCTACCTGATGGTGCTCACTCAGCCCTGACATTTAACCACTAGGCTACCTGTCTCCTACCTGATGGTGCTCACTCAGCCCTGACATTTAACCACTAGGCTACCTGTCTCCTACCTGATGGTGCTCACTCAGCCCTGACATTTAACCACTAGGCTACCTGTCTCCTACCTGATGGTGCACACTCAGCCCTGACATTTAACCACTAGGCTACCTGTCTCCTACCTGATGGTGCTCACTCAGCCCTGACATTTAACCACTAGGCTACCTGTCTCCTACCTGATGGTGCTCACTCAGCCCTGACATTTAACCACTAGGCTACCTGTCTCCTACCTGATGGTGCTCACTCAGCCCTGACATTTAACCACTAGGCTACCTGTCTTCTACCTGATGGTGCTCACTCAGCCCTGACATTTAACCACTAGGCTACCTGTCTCCTACCTGATGGTGCTCACTCAGCCCTGACATTTAACCACTAGGCTACCTGTCTCCTACCTGATGGTGCTCACTCAGCCCTGACATTTAACCACGAGGCTACCTGTCTCCTACCTGATGGTGCTCACTCAGCCCTGAGGTTTTCTAATATTTACGTGAATGTAGTTTGTCTAATAAATGAACGCAGGGAAGGCAGGCAGGTACAACACAAAATCACAAGTCCATCAGATATTACAGATAACCATCATGTTTGAATCAAAAACATCCTGTCCCACACTCACTTTGAGCAGGCTGATCCCACTGCCAGTGTTAGGCGCAGTAAAATGTTCATCGTCATCGAAGTGAATGTCTCCCAGGAACCAGGCGTGAGCAAACTCTCGTCCAGTACCATCAAACTTCTGGTTGCATCCCAAGTGTCTCCCTGCATGGTTGAAACACAACGAAAAGGACACACTATCTATCGTCATTGCCTCTACTAAATGTAAAGATATAACATTTTTTTTAAATACCCATTTTCAGGGAAGATATAGCATAATGAAAGCCTGGTCCGTGATCTGCTTGTGCTGTCCTACCAGCTGGCAACAAGACAGCATATACAGGTCTGGGACCAGCCTAGAGTTGATGCAATTTGTTCATAACATTCAATTCATCCCAAATACACAGATAATATTGTCTAAACCAAGGCATGTGAGACGAGACTGGGTACCAGTCTGTTTTTACGAACATTCCAGTCCTTGTACTTTGTGTCATTGCATTACAGGGACTGGTAAGGATAGGTATGTTAGCAGAAATGGACTGGTGCCCAGGCTAATACGAGACCCACCTGTGCCAAAACCCAGTTTGATGTCTACATCCGCCAGGGGAGAGGATGTGTCCTCTATAAACTCCAGGGGAGACACCTCGCTCCACATCCTGAAGGCCAGGCTGATGATATGTCTCTGGTCCTGTATGGTCAGCTGACTGCTGTAACCCTCTCCTAGAAATAAGCAGAGGCCAGCACACACTCTCTCCCTTATCAGTCTCATAGTAACCCTCTCCTAGAAATGAACAGAGGCCAGCACACACTCTCTCCCTTATCAGTCTCATAGTAACCCTCTCCTAGACATGAACAAAGGCACGCACACACTCTCTCCCTTATCAGTCTCATAGTAACCCTCTCCTAGACATGAACAAAGGCCAGCACACACTCTCTCCCTAATTAGTCTCATAGTAACCCTAACCTATCAGCCTCATAGTAACCCTAACCTATCAGCCTCATAGTAACCCTCACCTATCAGTCTCATAGTAACCCTCCACTATCAGCCTCATAGTAACCCTCACCTATCAGTCTCATAGTAACCCTCCACTATCAGCCTCATAGTAACCCTCACCTATCAGTCTCATAGTAACCCTCCACTATCAGTCTCATTGTAACCCTCACCTATCAGCCTCATGGTAACCCTCCACTATCAGCCTCATAGTAACCCTCACCTATCAGCCTCATAGTAACCCTCACCTATCAGCCTCATAGTAACTCTCACCTATCAGCCTCATAGTAACCCTCACCTATCAGCCTCATAGTAACCCTCACCTATCAGCCTCATAGTAACCCTCACCTATCAGTCTCATAGTAACCCTCACCTATCAGCCTCATAGTAACCCTCCACTATCAGCCTCATAGTAACCCTCACCTATCAGCCTCATAGTAACCCTCCACTATCAGCCTCATAGTAACCCTCACCTATCAGCCACATAGTAACCCTCACCTATCAGCCTTATAGTAACCCTCCACTATCAGCCTCATAGTAACCCTAACCTATCAGCCTCATAGTAACCCTCACCTATCAGCCTCATAGTAACCCTCACCTATCAGCCTCATAGTAACCCTCCACTATCAGCCTCATAGTAACCCTCACCTATCAGCCTCATTGTAACCCTCACCTATCAGCCTCATAGTAACCCTCCACTATCAGCCTCATAGTAACCCTAACCTATCAGCCTCATAGTCACCCTCACCTATCAGCCTCATAGTAACCCTCCACTATCAGCCTCATAGTAACCCTAACCTATCAGCCTCATAGTAACCATCCACTATCAGCCTCATAGTAACCCTCCACTATCAGCCTTATAGTAACCCTCACCTATCAGCCTCATAGTAACCCTCACCTATCTGTCTCATAGTAACCCTCACCTATCAGCCTCATAGTAACCCTCACCTATCAGCCTCATAGTAACCCTCACCTATCAGCCTCATAGTAACACTCCACTATCAGCCTCATAGTAACCCTCCACTATCATCCTCATAATAACCCTCACCTATCTGTCTCATAGTAACCCTCACCTATCAGCCTCATAGTAACCCTCCACTATCATCCTCATAATAACCCTCACCTATCTGTCTCATAGTAACCCTCCACTATCATCCTCATAATAACCCTCGCCTATCAGCCTCATAGTAACCCTCACCTATCAGCCTCATAGTAACCCTCCACTATCAGCCTCATAATAACCCTCGCCTATCAGCCTCATAGTAACTCTCACCTATCAGCCTCATAGTAACTCTGACCTATCAGCCTCATAGTAACCCTCACCTATCAGCCTCATAGTAACCCTCACCTATCAGCCTCATAGTAACTCTCACCTATCAGCCTCATAGTAACTCTGACCTATCAGCCTCATAGTAACTCTCACCTATCAGCCTCCACTTCAGCACCATTTTGGAGAATGCCATGTTTCCCCATGCACGTCTCCCCACATGTCTCTTCTGCCTCCGCTTGGACAGCAGTGAGGCCACGCGGTTCTGATGCTGATGAGGTCTGTCAGTAGCAGTGGTAGTAAGAGGGCTCTGATGAGGTCTGTCAGTAGCAGTGGTAGGAGGAGGGCTCTGATGAGGTCTGTCAGTAGCAGTGGTAGGAGGAGGGCTCTCACGCTGATGAGGTCTGTCAGTAGCAGTGGTAGGAGGAGGGCTCTGATGAGGTCTGTCAGTAGCAGTGGTAGGAGGAGGGCTCTGATGAGGTCTGTCAGTGATGAGGTCTGTCTGTCAGTAGCAGTGGTAGGAGGAGGGCTCTGATGAGGTCTGTCAGTAGCAGTGGTAGGAGGAGGGTCATAGCAGTGGTAGGAGGAGGGTTCTCCGATGAGGTCTGTCAGTAGCAGTGGTAGGAGGAGGGCTCTGAGCAATGATGAGGTCTGTCAGTAGCAGTGGTAGGAGGAGGGCTCTGATGAGGTCTGTCAGTGGTAGGAGGAGGGCAGTGGTAGGAGGAGGAGGGCTCTGATGAGGTCTGTCAGTAGCAGTGGTAGGAGGAGGGCTCTGATGAGGTCTGTCAGTAGCAGTGGTAGGAGGAGGGCTCTGATGAGGTCTGTCAGTAGCAGTGGTAGGAGGAGGGCTCTGATGAGGTCTGTCAGTAGCAGTGGTAGGAGGAGGGCTCTGATGAGGTCTGTCAGTAGCAGTGGTAGGAGGAGGGCTCTGATGAGGTCTGTCAGTAGCAGTGGAAGGAGGAGGGCTCTGATGAGGTCTGTCAGTAGCAGTGGTAGGAGGAGGGCTCTGATGAGGTCTGTCAGTAGCAGTGGTAGAAGGAGGGCTCTGATGAGGTCTGTCAGTAGCAGTGGTAGGAGGAGGGCTCTGATGAGGTCTGTCAGTAGCAGTGGTAGGAGGAGGGCTCTGATGAGGTCTGTCAGTAGCAGTGGTAGGAGGAGGGCTCTGATGAGGTCTGTCATTAGCAGTGGTAGGAGGAGGGGTCTCTGGCAGTGGTAGAGGTCTCTGATCAGTCTGTCAGTGGTGGTAGGAGTGCTCTGAATGAGGTCTGTCAGTAGCAATGGTAAGAGGAGGGCTCTGACTCTGATGAGGTCTGTCAGTAGCAGTGGTAGGAGGAGGGCTCTGATGAGGTCTATCAGTAGCAGTGGTAGGAGGAGGGCTCTGATGAGGCTTGTCAGTAGCAGTGGTAGGAGGAGGGCTCTGATGAGGTCTGTCAGTAGCAGTGGTAGGAGGAGGGCTCTGATGAGGTCTGTCAGTAGCAGTGGTAGGAGGAGGGCTCTGATGAGGTCTGTCAGTAGCAGTGGTAGGAGGAGGGCTCTGATGAGGTCTGTCAGTAGCAGTGGTAGGAGGGCTCTGATGAGGTCTGTCAGTAGCAGTGGTAGGAGGAGGGCTCTTATGAGGTCTGTCAGTAGCAGTGGTAGGAGGAGGCCTCTGATGAGGTCTGTCAGTAGCACTGGTAGGGGGAGGGCTCTGATGAGGTCTGTCAGTAGCAGTGGAAGGAGGTCTGGGCTCTGATGAGGGCTCTGTCAGTAGCAGTGGTAGGAGGAGGGCTCTGATGAGGTCTGTCAGTAGCAGTGGTAGAAGGAGGGCTCTGATGAGGTCTGTCAGTAGCAGTGGTAGGAGGAGGGCTCTGATGAGGTCTGTCAGTAGCAGTGGTAGGAGGAGGGCTCTGATGAGGTCTGTCAGTAGCAGTGGAAGGAGGAGGGCTCTGATGAGCTCTGTCAGTAGCAGTGGTAGGAGGAGGGCTCTGATGAGGTCTGTCAGTAGCAGTGGTAGGAGGAGGGCTCTGATGAGGTCTGTCAGTAGCAGTGGTAGGAGGAGGGCTCTGATGAGGTCTGTCATTAGCAGTGGTAGGAGGAGGGCTCTGATGAGGTCTGTCATTAGCAGTGGTAGGAGGAGGGCTCTGACGCTGATGAGGTCTGTCAGTAGCAGTGGTAGGAGTGCTCCAATGAGGTCTGTCAGTAGCAATGGTAAGAGGAGGGCTCTGACTCTGATGAGGTCTGTCAGTAGCAGTGGTAGGAGGAGGGCTCTGATGAGGTCTATCAGTAGCAGTGGTAGGAGGAGGGCTCTGATGAGGCTTGTCAGTAGCAGTGGTAGGAGGAGGGCTCTGATGAGGTCTGTCAGTAGCAGTGGTAGGAGGAGGGCTCTGATGAGGTCTGTCAGTAGCAGTGGTAGGAGGAGGGCTCTGATGAGGTCTGTCAGTAGCAGTGGTAGGAGGAGGGCTCTGATGAGGTCTGTCAGTAGCAGTGGTAGGAGGGCTCTGATGAGGTCTGTCAGTAGCAGTGGTAGGAGGAGGGCTCTTATGAGATCTGTCAGTAGCAGTGGTAGGAGGAGGCCTCTGATGAGGTCTGTCAGTAGCAGTGGTAGGAGGAGGCCTCTGATGAGGTCTGTCAGTAGCACTGGTAGGGGGAGGGCTCTGATGAGGTCTGTCAGTAGCAGTGGTAGGAGGAGGGCTCTGATGAGATCTGTCAGTAGCAGTGGTAGGAGGAGGGTTCTGACGCTGATGAGGTCTGTCAGTAGCAGTGGTAGGAGGAGGGCTCTGATGAGGTCTGTCTGTAGCCGTGGTAGGAGGAGGGCTCTGATGAGGTCTGTCAGTAGCAGTGGTAGGAGGAGGGCTCTGATGAGGTCTGTCAGTAGCAGTGGTAGGAGGATGGCTCTGATGAGGTCTGTCAGTAGCAGTGGTAGGAGTGCGGCTCCAATGAGGTCTGTCAGTAGCACTGGTAGGAGGAGGATTCCGATGAGGTCTGTCATTAGCAGTGGTAGGAGGGCTCTGACGCTGATGAGGTCTGTCAGTAGCAGTGGTAGGAGTGCGGCTCCAATGAGGTCTGTCATTAGCAGTGGTAGGAGGAGGGTTCTGACGCTGATGAGGTCTGTCAGTAGCAGTGGTAGGAGTGCTCCAATGAGGTCTGTCAGTAGCAATGGTAAGAGGAGGGCTCTGACTCTGATGAGGTCTGTCAGTAGCAGTGGTAGGAGGAGGGCTCTGATGAGGTCTATCAGTAGCAGTGATAGGAGGAGGGCTCTGACGCTGATGAGGTCTGTCAGTACCAGTGGTAGGAGGAGGGCTCTGATGAGGTCTGTCAGTAGCAGTGGTAGGAGGAGGGCTCTGATGAGGTCTGTCAGTAGCAGTGGTAGGAGGAGGGCTCTGATGAGGTCTGTCAGTAGCAGTGGTAGGAGGAGGGCTCTGATGAGGTCTGTCAGTAGCAGTGGTAGAAGGAGGGCTCTGATGAGGTCTGTCAGTAGCAGTGGTAGGAGGAGGGCTCTGATGAGGTCTGTCAGTAGCAGTGGTAGGAGGAGGGCTCTGATGAGGTCTGTCATTAGCAGTGGTAGGAGGAGGGCTCTGATGAGGTCTGTCATTAGCAGTGGTAGGAGAAGGGCTCTGATGAGGTCTGTCAGTATCACTGGTAGGAGGAGGATTCCGATGAGGTCTGTCATTAGCAGTGGTAGGAGGAGGGCTCTGACGCTGATGAGGTCTGTCAGTAGCAGTGGTAGGAGTGCTCCAATGAGGTCTGTCAGTAGCAATGGTAAGAGGAGGGCTCTGACTCTGATGAGGTCTGTCAGTAGCAGTGGTAGGAGGAGGGCTCTGATGAGGTCTATCAGTAGCAGTGGTAGGAGGAGGGCTCTGATGAGGCTTGTCAGTAGCAGTGGTAGGAGGAGGGCTCTGATGAGGCTTGTCAGTAGCAGTGGTAGGAGGAGGGCTCTGATGAGGTCTGTCAGTAGCAGTGGTAGGAGGAGGGCTCTGATGAGGTCTGTCAGTAGCAGTGGTAGGAGGAGGGCTCTGACGCTGATGAGGTCTGTCAGTATCAGTGGTAGGAGGAGGGCTCTGATGAGGTCTGTCAGTAGCAGTGGTAGGAGGAGGGCTCTGATGAGGTCTGTCAGTAGCAGTGGTAGGAGGGCTCTGATGAGGTCTGTCAGTAGCAGTGGTAGGAGGAGGGCTCTTATGAGATCTGTCAGTAGCAGTGGTAGGAGGAGGCCTCTGATGAGGTCTGTCAGTAGCAGTGGTAGGAGGAGGCCTCTGATGAGGTCTGTCAGTAGCACTGGTAGGGGGAGGGCTCTGATGAGGTCTGTCAGTAGCAGTGGTAGGAGGAGGGCTCTGATGAGATCTGTCAGTAGCAGTGGTAGGAGGAGGGTTCTGACGCTGATGAGGTCTGTCAGTAGCAGTGGTAGGAGGAGGGCTCTGATGAGGTCTGTCTGTAGCCGTGGTAGGAGGAGGGCTCTGATGAGGTCTGTCAGTAGCAGTGGTAGGAGGAGGGCTCTGATGAGGTCTGTCTGTAGCCGTGGTAGGAGGAGGGCTCTGATGACGTCTGTCAGTAGCAGTGGTAGGAGGAGTGCTCTGATGAGGTCTGTCTGTAGCCGTGGTAGGAGGAGGGTTCTGATGAGGTCTGTCAGTAGCAGTGGTTAGAGAAGGGCTCTGATGAGGTCTGTCAGTAGCAGTGGTAGGAGGAGGGCTCTGATGAGGTCTGTTAGTAGCAGTGGTAGGAGGAGGCCTCTGATGAGGTCTGTCAGTAGCACTGGTAGGAGGAGGGCTCTGATGAGGTCTGTCAGTAGCACTGGTAGGAGGAGGGCTCTGATGAGGTCTGTCAGTAGCACTGGTAGGGGGAGGGCTCTGATGAGGTCTGTTAGTAGCAGTGGTAGGAGGAGGCCTCTGATGAGGTCTGTCAGTAGCAGTGGTAGGAGGAGGGCTCTGATGAGGTCTGTCAGTAGCAGTGGTAGGAGGAGGGCTCTGATGAGGTCTGTCAGTAGCACTGGTAGGGGGAGGGCTCTGATGAGGTCTGTCAGTAGCACTGGTAGGAGAAGGGCTCTGATGAGGTCTGTCAGTAGCAGTGGTAGGAGGAGGGCTCTGATGAGGTCTGTCAGTAGCAGTGGTAGGAGGAGGGCTCTGATGAGGTCTGTCAGTAGCAGTGGTAGGAGGAGGGTTCTGACGCTGATGAGGTCTGTCAGTAGCAGTGGTAGGAGGAGGGTTCTGATGAGGTCTGTCTGTAGCCGTGGTAGGAGGAGGGCTCTGATGACGTCTGTCAGTAGCAGTGGTAGGAGGAGGGCTCTGATGAGGTCTGTCTGTAGCCGTGGTAGGAGGAGGGTTCTGATGAGGTCTGTCAGTAGCAGTGGTAGGAGAAGGGCTCTGATGAGGTCTGTCAGTAGCAGTGGTAGGAGGAGGGCTCTGATGAGGTCTGTTAGTAGCAGTGGTAGGAGGAGGCCTCTGATGAGGTCTGTCAGTAGCACTGGTAGGAGGAGGGCTCTGATGAGGTCTGTCAGTAGCACTGGTAGGAGGAGGGCTCTGATGAGGTCTGTCAGTAGCACTGGTAGGGGGAGGGCTCTGATGAGGTCTGTTAGTAGCAGTGGTAGGAGGAGGCCTCTGATGAGGTCTGTCAGTAGCAGTGGTAGGAGGAGGGCTCTGATGAGGTCTGTCAGTAGCAGTGGTAGGAGGAGGGCTCTGATGAGGTCTGTCAGTAGCACTGGTAGGGGGAGGGCTCTGATGAGGTCTGTCAGTAGCACTGGTAGGAGAAGGGCTCTGATGAGGTCTGTCAGTAGCAGTGGTAGGAGGAGGGCTCTGATGAGGTCTGTCAGTAGCAGTGGTAGGAGGAGGGCTCTGATGAGGTCTGTCAGTAGCAGTGGTAGGAGGAGGGTTCTGACGCTGATGAGGTCTGTCAGTAGCAGTGGTAGGAGGAGGGTTCTGATGAGGTCTGTCAGTAGCAGTGGTAGGAGGAGGGCTCTGATGAGGTTTGTCAGTAGCAGTGGTAGGAGGAGGGTTCTGATGAGGTCTGTCAGTAGCAGTGGTAGGAGGAGGGCTCTGATGAGGCTTGTCAGTAGCAGTGGTAGGAGGAGGGCTCTGATGAGGTCTGTCAGTAGCAGTGGTAGGAGGAGGGCTCTGATGAGGTCTGTTAGTAGCAGTGGTAGGAGGAGGGCTCTGATGAGGTCTGTCAGTAGCAGTGGTAGGAGGAGGGTTCTGACGCTGATGAGGTCTGTCAGTAGCAGTGGTAGGAGGAGGGTTCTGATGAGGTCTGTTAGTAGCAGTGGTAGGAGGAGGCCTCTGATGAGGTCTGTCAGTAGCACTGGTAGGGTCGTTCACTGTGTGACTGTGTGTATTGCTGTTATTCTCTGTGTTGTTTATAGCAGAATCATTGAGAGTATCACCAACTGGGTCGTAGTATTCTGTTGTGGTACTGGCAGATATATCACCTTTGTAGGTACTAACAGTGCTATTAAAAATGTCACTGAATGAATTGTCAACCTCTCTATAGTTTCCATCAGTGCCATTAGAAAGGTCAGTGAATATGTTATTGTCCATTGTGTAATCAGTCGCAGAGCCATTTAAAACACCACTGAATGTTTTGTTAGTGTATTCTGAGGTGTCTGTGCTCTTAGTTAGCCAGGTGGCGGTGTTGATACCAAGTGCTGAGCGGGTGGAGTCGTGTACTTCCTCAGTAGCATCATCCGTCTCCTTATCCGGGACCCCACACCTTGGCTTGTTCATGGCAGCCTTGGTGGCGTCGTCAAACAGCCCTGTGACAGACAGGCCGGACACCATCTGGAAGTCTCTGAGAGCTGAGATGAAGGCTTGGCTTTCAGTGGGATTTGGAGAGTCTTCGTCATCATCATCATCAGTCTCTGCACGTGACATCGATGAGTCTCCCTCCTGTATCCCAGATAGGTCTTCCTCCCCGGGAAAGTCTTCATCGTTAGAAATGCCTGTTGATTGGTCAAACTGGAGCTCCTCCCAGTTCACCGGTCTTATGAAGCCGTACCTTGAGAGAAATAGCTGGAAATATGGCATGTTGTTAAAACAGCTGGTAGAACTAACACCTCTAGAACATCTAACAGGAAATAACTTAGTCTGGGTTCCACTCTGTTTAGATAACATTCCTCTAGTCTGTTTAGATAACATTCCTCTAGTCTGTTTAGATAACATTCCTCTAGTCTGGGTACCACTCTGTTTAGATAACATTCCTCTAGTCTGTTTAGATAACATTCCTCTAGTCTGTTTAGATAACATTCCTCTAGTCTGGCTACCAGTCTGTTTAGATAACATTCCTCTAGTCTGTTTAGATAACATTCCTCTAGTCTGGGTACCAGTCTGTTTAGATAACATTCCTCTAGTCTGTTTAGATAACATTCCTCTAGTCTGTTTAGATAACATTCCTCTAGTCTGGGTACCAGTCTGTTTAGATAACATTCCTCTAGTCTGGGTACCAGTCTGTTTAGATAACATTCCACTAGTCTGGGTACCACTCTGTTTAGATAACATTCCTCTAGTCTGGGTACCAGTCTGTTTAGATAACATTCCTCTAGTCTGTTTAGATAACATTCCACTATAACATTCCACTAGTCTGGGTACCACTCTGTTTAGATAACATTCCTCTAGTCTGGCTAACAGTCTGTTTAGGTAACATTCCTCTAGTCTGTTTAGGTAACATTCCTCTAGTCTGTTTAGATAACATTCCTCTAGTCTGGCTACCAGTCTGTTTAGATAACATTTCTCTAATCTGGGTACCAGTCTGGTTAGATAACATTCCTCTAGTCTGGGTACCAGTCTGTTTAGATAACATTCCTCTAGTCTGGGTACCAGTCTGTTTAGATAACATTCCTCTAGTCTGGGTACCAGTCTGTTTAGATAACATTCCTCTAGTCTGGGTACCAGTCTGTTTAGATAACATTCCTCTAGTCTGGGTACCAGTCTGTTTAGATAACATTCCTCTAGTCTGGGTACCAGTCTGTTTAGATAACATTCAACTAGTCTGTTTAGATAACATTCCTCTAGTCTGGGTACCAGTCTGTTTAGATAACATTCCTCTAGTCTGGGTACCAGTCTGTTTAGGTAACATTCCTCTAGTCTGGCTACCAGTCTGTTTAGATAACATTCCTCTAGTCTGGGTACCACTCTGTTTAGGTAACATTCCTCTAGTCTGGGTACCAGTCTGTTTAGATAACATTCCTCTAGTCAGGGTACCAGTCTGTTTAGATAACATTCCACTAGTCTGGGTACCAGTATGTTTAGATAACATTCCTCTAGTCTGGGTACCAGTCTGTTTAGATAACATTCCTCTAGTCTGTTTAGATAACATTCCACTATAACATTCCACTAGTCTGGGTACCACTCTGTTTAGATAACATTCCTCTAGTCTGGGTACCAGTCTGTTTAGGTAACATTCCTCTAGTCTGTTTAGGTAACATTCCTCTAGTCTGTTTAGATAACATTCCTCTAATCTGGGTACCAGTCTGTTTAGATAACATTCCTCTAATCTGGGTACCAGTCTGATTAAATAACATTCCTCTAGTCTGGGTACCAGTCTGTTTAGATAACATTCAACTAGTCTGTTTAGATAACATTCCTCTAGTCTGGGTACCAGTCTGTTTAGATAACATTCCTCTAGTCTGGGTACCAGTCTGTTTAGATAACATTCCTCTAGTCTGGGTACCAGTCTGTTTAGATAACATTCAACTAGTCTGGGTACCAGTCTGTTTAGATAACATTCCAGTAGTCTGTTTAGATAACATTCCTCTAGTCTGGGTACCAGTCTGTTTAGATAACATTCCTCTAGTCTGGGCACCAGTCTGTTTAGATAACATTCCTCTAGTCTGGGTACCAGTCTGTTTAGATAACATTCCACTAGTCTGGGTACCAGTCTGTTTAGGTAACATTCCTCTAGTCTGGCTACCAGTCTGTTTAGATAACATTCCTCTAGTCTGGCTACCAGTCTGTTTAGATAACATTCCTCTAGTCTGTTTAGATAACATTCCTCTAGTCTGTTTAGATAACATTCCTCTAGTCTGGCTACCAGTCTGTTTAGGTAACATTCCTCTAGTCTGGCTACCAGTCTGTTTAGATAACATTCCACTAGTCTGGGTACCAGTCTGTTTAGATAACATTCCTCTAGTCTGGGTACCAGTCTGTTTAGATAACATTCCTCTAGTCTGGGTACCAGTCTGTTTAGGTAACATTCCTCTAGTCTGTTTAGATAACATTCCACTATAACATTCCACTAGTCTGGGTACCACTCTGTTTAGATAACATTCCTCTAGTCTGGGTACCAGTCTGTTTAGATAACATTCCTCTAGTCTGTTTAGATAACATTCCTCTAGTCTGTTTAGATAACATTCCTCTAATCTGGGTACCAGTCTGGTTAGATAACATTCCTCTAGTCTGGGTACCAGTCTGTTTAGATAACATTCCTCTAGTCTGGGTACCAGTCTGTTTAGATAACATTCAACTAGTCTGGGTACCAGTCTGTTTAGATATCTAAACAGACTGGGAATGTTATCTGTTTAGATAACATTCCAGACTAGTCTGTTTGATTGGTACCAGACTGTGAATGTTATCTAAACAGACTACTGGAATGTTAACATTCCACTAGTCTGGGTACCAGTCTGTTTAGATAACATTCCTCTAGTCTGGGTACCAGTCTGTTTAGATAACATTCCTCTAGTCTGTTTAGATAACATTCCTCTAGTCTGGGTACCAGTCTGTTTAGATAACATTCCTCTAGTCTGGGTACCAGTCTGTTTAGATAACATTCCTCTAGTCTGGGTACCAGTCTGTTTAGATAACATTCAACTAGTCTGTTTAGATAACATTCCTCTAGTCTGGGTACCACTCTGTTTAGGTAACATTCCTCTAGTCTGGGTACCAGTCTGTTTAGGTAACATTCCTCTAGTCTGGGTACCAGTCTGTTTAGATAACATTCCTCTAGTCTGGGTACCAGTCTGTTTAGATAACATTCCTCTAGTCTGGGTACCAGTCTGTTTAGATAACATTCAACTAGTCTGTTTAGATAACATTCCTCTAGTCTGGGTACCAGTCTGTTTAGATAACATTCCTCTAGTCTGGGTACCAGTCTGTTTAGGTAACATTCCTCTAGTCTGGCTACCAGTCTGTTTAGATAACATTCCTCTAGTCTGGGTACCAGTCTGTTTAGGTAACATTCCTCTAGTCTGGGTACCAGTCTGTTTAGATAACATTCCTCTAGTCTGGGTACCAGTCTGTTTAGATAACATTCCTCTAGTCTGGGTACCAGTCTGTTTAGATAACATTCCACTAGTCTGGGTACCAGTCTGTTTAGATAACATTCCTCTAGTCTGGGTACCAGTCTGTTTAGATAACATTCCTCTAGTCTGTTTAGATAACATTCCACTATAACATTCCACTAGTCTGGGTACCACTCTGTTTAGATAACATTCCTCTAGTCTGGGTACCAGTCTGTTTAGGTAACATTCCTCTAGTCTGTTTAGGTAACATTCCTCTAGTCTGTTTAGATAACATTCCTCTAATCTGGGTACCAGTCTGTTTAGATAACATTCCTCTAGTCTGGGTACCAGTCTGTTTAGATAACATTCAACTAGTCTGTTTAGATAACATTCCTCTAGTCTGGGTACCAGTCTGTTTAGATAACATTCCTCTAGTCTGGGTACCAGTCTGTTTAGATAACATTCCTCTAGTCTGGGTACCAGTCTGTTTAGATAACATTCAACTAGTCTGGGTACCAGTCTGTTTAGATAACATTCCAGTAGTCTGTTTAGATAACATTCCTCTAGTCTGGGTACCAGTCTGTTTAGATAACATTCCTCTAGTCTGGGCACCAGTCTGTTTAGATAACATTCCTCTAGTCTGGGTACCAGTCTGTTTAGATAACATTCCACTAGTCTGGGTACCAGTCTGTTTAGGTAACATTCCTCTAGTCTGGCTACCAGTCTGTTTAGATAACATTCCTCTAGTCTGGCTACCAGTCTGTTTAGATAACATTCCTCTAGTCTGGGTACCAGTCTGTTTAGATAACATTCCTCTAGTCTGGGTACCAGTCTGTTTAGATAACATTCCACTAGTCTGTTTAGATAACATTCCTCTAGTCTGTTTAGATAACATTCCTCTAGTCTGTTTAGATAACATTCCTCTAGTCTGGCTACCAGTCTGTTTAGGTAACATTCCTCTAGTCTGGCTACCAGTCTGTTTAGATAACATTCCACTAGTCTGGGTACCAGTCTGTTTAGATAACATTCCTCTAGTCTGGGTACCAGTCTGTTTAGATAACATTCCTCTAGTCTGGGTACCAGTCTGTTTAGGTAACATTCCTCTAGTCTGTTTAGATAACATTCCACTATAACATTCCACTAGTCTGGGTACCACTCTGTTTAGATAACATTCCTCTAGTCTGGGTACCAGTCTGTTTAGGTAACATTCCTCTAGTCTGTTTAGATAACATTCCTCTAGTCTGTTTAGATAACATTCCTCTAATCTGGGTACCAGTCTGGTTAGATAACATTCCTCTAGTCTGGGTACCAGTCTGTTTAGATAACATTCCTCTAGTCTGGGTACCAGTCTGTTTAGATAACATTCAACTAGTCTGGGTACCAGTCTGTTTAGATAACATTCCAGTAGTCTGTTTAGATAACATTCCACTAGTCTGGGTACCAGTCTGTTTAGATAACATTCCTCTAGTCTGGGTACCAGTCTGTTTAGATAACATTCCTCTAGTCTGTTTAGATAACATTCCTCTAGTCTGGGTACCAGTCTGTTTAGATAACATTCCTCTAGTCTGGGTACCAGTCTGTTTAGATAACATTCCTCTAGTCTGGGTACCAGTCTGTTTAGATAACATTCCTCTAGTCTGGGTACCAGTCTGTTTAGATAACATTCCTCTAGTCTGGGTACCAGTCTGTTTAGGTAACATTCCTCTAGTCTGGGTACCAGTCTGTTTAGATAACATTCAACTAGTCTGTTTAGATAACATTCCTCTAGTCTGGGTACCAGTCTGTTTAGATAACATTCCTCTAGTCTGGGTACCAGTCTGTTTAGGTAACATTCCTCTAGTCTGGCTACCAGTCTGTTTAGATAACATTCCTCTAGTCTGGGTACCACTCTGTTTAGGTAACATTCCTCTAGTCTGGGTACCAGTCTGTTTAGATAACATTCCTCTAGTCTGGGTACCAGTCTGTTTAGATAACATTCCTCTAGTCTGGGTACCAGTCTGTTTAGATAACATTCCACTAGTCTGGGTACCAGTCTGTTTAGATAACATTCCTCTAGTCTGGGTACCAGTCTGTTTAGATAACATTCCTCTAGTCTGTTTAGATAACATTCCACTATAACATTCCACTAGTCTGGGTACCACTCTGTTTAGATAACATTCCTCTAGTCTGGGTACCAGTCTGTTTAGGTAACATTCCTCTAGTCTGTTTAGGTAACATTCCTCTAGTCTGTTTAGATAACATTCCTCTAATCTGGGTACCAGTCTGGTTAGATAACATTCCTCTAGTCTGGGTACCAGTCTGTTTAGATAACATTCAACTAGTCTGTTTAGATAACATTCCTCTAGTCTGGGTACCAGTCTGTTTAGATAACATTCCTCTAGTCTGGGTACCAGTCTGTTTAGATAACATTCCTCTAGTCTGGGTACCAGTCTGTTTAGATAACATTCAACTAGTCTGGGTACCAGTCTGTTTAGATAACATTCCAGTAGTCTGTTTAGATAACATTCCTCTAGTCTGGGTACCAGTCTGTTTAGATAACATTCCTCTAGTCTGGGCACCAGTCTGTTTAGATAACATTCCTCTAGTCTGGGTACCAGTCTGTTTAGATAACATTCCACTAGTCTGGGTACCAGTCTGTTTAGATAACATTCCTCTAGTCTGGCTACCAGTCTGTTTAGATAACATTCCTCTAGTCTGGCTACCAGTCTGTTTAGATAACATTCCTCTAGTCTGGGTACCAGTCTGTTTAGATAACATTCCTCTAGTCTGGGTACCAGTCTGTTTAGATAACATTCCACTAGTCTGTTTAGATAACATTCCTCTAGTCTGTTTAGATAACCAGTCTGTTTAGATAACATTCCTCTAGTCTGGCTACCAGTCTGTTTAGATAACATTCCTCTAGTCTGGCTACCAGTCTGTTTAGATAACATTCCACTAGTCTGGGTACCAGTCTGTTTAGATAACATTCCTCTAGTCTGGGTACCAGTCTGTTTAGATAACATTCCTCTAGTCTGGGTACCAGTCTGTTTAGATAACATTCCTCTAGTCTGTTTAGATAACATTCCACTATAACATTCCACTAGTCTGGGTACCACTCTGTTTAGTAACATTCCTCTAGTCTGGGTACCAGTCTGTTTAGATAACATTCCTCTAGTCTGTTTAGATAACATTCCTCTAGTCTGTTTAGATAACATTCCTCTAATCTGGGTACCAGTCTGTTTAGATAACATTCCTCTAGTCTGGGTACCAGTCTGTTTAGATAACATTCCTCTAGTCTGGGTACCAGTCTGTTTAGATAACATTCAACTAGTCTGGGTACCAGTCTGTTTAGATAACATTCCAGTAGTCTGTTTAGATAACATTCCACTAGTCTGGGTACCAGTCTGTTTAGATAACATTCCTCTAGTCTGGGTACCAGTCTGTTTAGTCTGTTTAGATAACATTCCTCTAGTCTGGGTACCAGTCTGTTTAGATAACATTCCTCTAGTCTGGGTACCAGTCTGTTTAGATAACATTCCTCTAGTCTGGGTACCAGTCTGTTTAGATAACATTCCTCTAGTCTGGGTACCAGTCTGTTTAGATAACATTCCTCTAGTCTGGCTACCAGTCTGTTTAGATAACATTCCAGTAGTCTGTTTAGATAACATTCCTCTAGTCTGGGTACCAGTCTGTTTAGATAACATTCCTCTAGTCTGGGTACCAGTCTGTTTAGGTAACATTCCTCTAGTCTGGGTACCAGTCTGTTTAGATAACATTCCTCTAGTCTGGGTACCAGTCTGTTTAGATAACATTCCTCTAGTCTGGGTACCAGTCTGTTTAGATAACATTCCTCTAGTCTGTTTAGATAACATTCCTCTAGTCTGTTTAGATAACATTCCTCTAGTCTGGCTACCAGTCTGTTTAGATAACATTCAACTAGTCTGTTTAGATAACATTCCTCTAGTCTGGGTACCAGTCTGTTTAGATAACATTCAACTAGTCTGTTTACATAACATTCCTCTAGTCTGGCTACCAGTCTGTTTAGATAACATTCCTCTAGTCTGGCTACCAGTCTGTTTAGATAACATTCCTCTAGTCTGGCTACCAGTCTGTTTAGGTAACATTCCTCTAGTCTGGCTACCAGTCTGTTTAGATAACATTCCACTAGTCTGGGTACCAGTCTGTTTAGATAACATTCCTCTAGCCTGGGTACCAGTCTGTTTAGATAACATTCCTCTAGTCTGGGTACCAGTCTGTTTAGATAACATTCCTCTAGTCTGTTTAGATAACATTCCTCTAGCCTGGCTAGTCTGTTTAGATAACATTCCTCTAGTCTGTTTAGATAACATTCCTCTAGTCTGGGTACCAGTCTGTTTAGATAACATTCCTCTAGTCTGTTTAGATAACATTCCTCTAGTCTGGGTACCAGTCTGTTTAGATAACATTCCTCTAGTCTGGGTACCAGTCTGTTTAGATAACATTCCTCTAGTCTGGGTACCAGTCTGTTTAGATAACATTCCTCTAGTCTGGGTACCAGTCTGTTTAGATAACATTCCTCTAGTCTGGGTACCAGTCTGTTTAGATAACATTCCTCTAGTCTGGGTACCAGTCTGTTTAGATAACATTCCTCTAGTCTGTTTAGATAACATTCCTCTAGTCTGGGTACCAGTCTGTTTAGGTAACATTCCTCTAGTCTGGCTACCAGTCTGTTTAGATAACATTCAACTAGTCTGTTTAGATAACATTCCTCTAGTCTGGGTACCAGTCTGTTTAGATAACATTCAACTAGTCTGTTTACATAACATTCCTCTAGTCTGGCTACCAGTCTGTTTAGATAACATTCCTCTAGTCTGGCTACCAGTCTGTTTAGATAACATTCCTCTAGTCTGGCTACCAGTCTGTTTAGGTAACATTCCTCTAGTCTGGCTACCAGTCTGTTTAGATAACATTCCACTAGTCTGGGTACCAGTCTGTTTAGATAACATTCCTCTAGCCTGGGTACCAGTCTGTTTAGATAACATTCCTCTAGTCTGGGTACCAGTCTGTTTAGATAACATTCCTCTAGTCTGTTTAGATAACATTCCTCTAGCCTGGCTACCAGTCTGTTTAGATAACATTCCTCTAGTCTGTTTAGATAACATTCCTCTAGTCTGGGTACCAGTCTGTTTAGATAACATTCCTCTAGTCTGTTTAGATAACATTCCACTAGTCTGGGTACCACTCTGTTTAGATAACATTCCTCTAGTCTGGGTACCAGTCTGTTTAGATAACATTCCTCTAGTCTGGGTACCAGTCTGTTTAGATAACATTCCTCTAGTCTGGGTACCAGTCTGTTTAGATAACATTCCTCTAGTCTGGGTACCAGTCTGTTTAGATAACATTCCTCTAGTCTGGGTACCAGTCTGTTTAGATAACATTCCACTAGTCTGGGTACCAGTCTGTTTAGATAACATTCCTCTAGTCTGGGTACCAGTCTGTTTAGATAACATTCCTCTAGTCTGTTTAGATAACATTCCTCTAGTCTGGGTACCAGTCTGTTTAGATAACATTCCTCTAGTCTGGGTACCAGTCTGTTTAGATAACATTCCTCTAGTCTGGGTACCACTCTGTTTTGATAACATTCCTCTAGTCTGGTTAGATAACATTAATCTAGTCTGGGTACCAGTCTGTTTAGATAACATTCCTATAGTCTGGGTACCACTCTGTTTTGATAACATTCATCTAGTCTGGGTACCAGTCTGTTTAGATAACATTCCTCTAGTCTGTTTAGATAACATTCCACTAGTCTGGGTACTAGTCTGTTTAGATAACATTCCACTAGTCTGGGTACCAGTCTGTTTAGATAACATTCCTCTAGTCTGGCTACCAGTCTGTTTAGATAACATTCCTCTAGTCTGTTTAGATAACATTCCTCTAGCCTGGCTACCAGTCTGTTTAGATAACATTCCTCTAGTCTGTTTAGATAACATTCCTCTAGTCTGGGTACCAGTCTGTTTAGATAACATTCCTCTAGTCTGTTTAGATAACATTCCACTAGTCTGGGTACCACTCTGTTTAGATAACATTCCTCTAGTCTGGGTACCAGTCTGTTTAGATAACATTCCTCTAGTCTGGGTACCAGTCTGTTTAGATAACATTCCTCTAGTCTGGGTACCAGTCTGTTTAGATAACATTCCTCTAGTCTGGGTACCAGTCTGTTTAGATAACATTCCTCTAGTCTGGGTACCAGTCTGTTTAGATAACATTCCACTAGTCTGGGTACCAGTCTGTTTAGATAACATTCCTCTAGTCTGGGTACCAGTCTGTTTAGATAACATTCCTCTAGTCTGTTTAGATAACATTCCTCTAGTCTGGGTACCAGTCTGTTTAGATAACATTCCTCTAGTCTGGGTACCAGTCTGTTTAGATAACATTCCTCTAGTCTGGGTACCACTCTGTTTTGATAACATTCCTCTAGTCTGGTTAGATAACATTAATCTAGTCTGGGTACCAGTCTGTTTAGATAACATTCCTATAGTCTGGGTACCACTCTGTTTTGATAACATTCATCTAGTCTGGGTACCAGTCTGTTTAGGTAACATTCCTCTAGTCTGTTTAGATAACATTCCACTAGTCTGGGTACTAGTCTGTTTAGATAACATTCCACTAGTCTGGGTACCAGTCTGTTTAGATAACATTCCTCTAGTCTGGCTACCAGTCTGTTTAGATAACATTCCTCTAGTCAGGGTACCAGTCTGTTTAGATAACATTCCTCTAGTCTGTTTAGATAACATTCCTCTAGTCTGGGTACCAGTCTGTTTAGATAACATTCCACTAGTCTGCGTACCAGTCTGTTTAGATAACATTCCTCTAGTCTGGGTACCAGTCTGTTTAGATAACATTCCACTAGTCTGGGTACCAGTCTGTTTAGATAACATTCCACTAGTCTGGGTACCAGTCTGTTTAGATAACATTCCTCTAGTCTGGGTACCACTCTGTTTAGATAACATTCCTCTAGTCTGTTTAGATAACATTCCTCTAGTCTGGGTACCAGTCTGTTTAGATAACATTCATCTAGTCTGGGTACCACTCTGTTTAGATAACATTCCTCTAGTCTGTTTAGATAACATTCCTCTAGTCTGGGTACCAGTCTGTTTAGATAACATTCCTCTAGTCTGGGTACCAGTCTGTTTAGATAACATTCCTCTAGTCTGGGTACCAGTCTGTTTAGATAACATTCCTCTAGTCTGGTTAGATAACATTCATCTAGTCTGGGTACCACTCTGTTTAGATAACATTCCTCTAGCCTGGGTACCAGTCTGTTTAGATAACATTCCTCTAGTCTGGGTACCAGTCTGTTTAGGTAACATTCCTCTAGTCTGTTTAGATAACATTCCACTAGTCTGGGTACCAGTCTGTTTAGATAACATTCCTCTAGTCTGGCTACCAGTCTGTTTAGATAACATTCCTCTAGTCTGGGTACCAGTCTGTTTAGATAACATTCCTCTAGTCTGTTTAGATAACATTCCTCTAGTCTGTTTAGATAACATTCCACTAGTCTGTTTAGATAACATTCCTCTAGTCTGTTTAGATAACATTCCTCTAGTCTGTTTAGATAACATTCCTCTAGTCTGGGTACCAGTCTGGTTAGATAACATTCCTCTAGTCTGGGTACCAGTCTGGTTAGATAACATTCCTCTAGTCTGGGTACCAGTCTGTTTAGATAACATTCCACTAGTCTGTTTAGATAACATTCCTCTAGTCTGGCTACCAGTCTAGGATTATCTACTTCCTATCCAGATCTTCTCTTTTATTATCTATTATCTAAGTTGTCTACTTCCTATCCAGATCTTTTATTTTATTATCTATGATCTAAGTTGTCTACTTCCTATCCAGATCTTGTATTTTATTATCTATGATATAAGTTGTCTACTTCCTATCCAGATCTTGTATTTTATTATCTATTATCTAAGTTGCCTACTTCCTATCCAGATCTGGTATTTTATTATCTATTATCTAAGTTGTCTACTTCCTATCCAGATCTTGTATTTTATTATCTATGATCTAAGTTGTCTACTTCCTATCCAGATCTTGTATTTTATTATCTATGATCTAAGTTGTCTACTTCCTATCCAGATCTTGTATTTTATTATCTATGATCTAAGTTGTCTACTTCCTATCCAGATCCAGAGGGTCTGATGCAGTCACTAGAGGAGCTGGATTACCTCACGGCATTGGACGACGATGGGAACCTATCAGAGATCGGGATCATAATCTCTGAGTTGCCATTGGACGCTCAGATGGCCAAGGCTCTGCTGGCGTCCTGTGAGTTTGATTGTGTGAACGAGGTGGTGACCATCGCAGCTATGCTATCAGGTATGTAGTTTACACTCCTACAACCTTTGGCCCATTTTATTTGATTTGATTCACTCAGGGTGGGTTGTACCAACATGAATGACCTCTTAAACTGGGTTTAATCAAGGTTTATCTAGTAATGTTTTTGATTCTATTTGATTCTATTTGATTCACTCAGGGTGGATTGCACCAACATGAATGAACTCTTAAACTGTGTTTAATCAAGGTTTATCTAGAAATGTTTTTGCACTGAACCTTTAACTTAGAACTCAAACCAAGATCAAATGTAATCTTGTTGCTCCATTGTTTTAAAAACTATTTTAAATTCAGTTTTGGGATTAAATCTAAACTGACACTGTTTAAATGCATAAAATATCAGTGTGTGTCTAAGTCATTTGCATGTCCTTTATTTTCTTTGTGATTAACAATTTTATCTCCTGTGGTTTATCATGTTCGTTAAACTCAACTATCCAGTTAAATCATTTGACAGATAAGTGCAATTAATTTCATCCTTAGCCTGAAGTGAAAAGTAACTTTGCTAGCTAGCTAGCAATGACCAGTGCTGGTTTGTCTCCATAGAACTACAACATATTGCTATGGTGAATCCATTAGGACACATATCACTTATCATAGTTTGGTGATTTAACCTTAGATGAACTAATCCAGTCTTAAAATGAAGTGGTGCAACACATCTCTGATGAATTATACATGTAGATTTACAAAGTCTAGATTAGGTCTAATCTAAGATTGATTTAAACCATGTTGGTGGGGTTAAACCCTCACACTTATGTTTACATCCATAACACCTTTATAACCACTACTGAAGATATTAGAATATCCATCATTAGCAGTCTTAACCATTATGGACAACTACATCGGGCATCTCTGACCTTTTGAATGCATAATCTGCCAGACAGTATAATCTGCCAGACAGTATAATCTGCCATATATTGAATAGCTGAACATCACATTTGCACCTAATAAATAGTGATTACTTGGAGAGAGAGAGAGAGAAAATAAAAGTTACCTCTGCAGTATCCTGGTCTGTTATGAGCTCAGCCTGGTGAGTGGAGGGGATCTGTAGGTCGGAATGATCCCGACTGTGGAAGAGTTTCTCTGCATCAGTGGAGCCAATGCTGGTCAACAACAATAAATTTATCAGCTGGAGTAAAATCAGCATCGTGGTTTGTTGCGGTGTGTCTTGACACGGGTCAGTTTGACGAGGGAGAGAGATAATGACCCACTGAAGAGCGAATCATGTCCTCAACCAAAATGTAAAGGCTGTTTTCCAAAGTTACGCCCTTTAAAACGTGACACACTTTGAAGTTTTACAGAGTATCGACACTTCAATAAAGTAGACCTATAGAGAGATGGCCTATGGCTCGCAATACGCACTCAGCTGCGAAAGGTAAACAAACGCCTCTAAAGCGGCTGCTAAATTAAAATGTCGGCCAAATGTGTGACTAACGCTTCCCTGGTTACTAATGGATACCGAGCGGTCTTAACCGTTGGCTTTTCATCCCCGACAGTAAAGGGCAGGAAAACAGCCACGCGACTCCCGCCCAGGAACACACCTGTTTGGAACGCATGGCGCGCGTCTCTCCCCCTCAGCTGGATTTATTCCGAAAAAAACCCCATAAATAAACATCAATAAATCACCATTTCAACATATTGTTATAGCTGTGCACTAATTGTTCACTATTTAATTTTTTATAATTAAATTCATCATGTTCAATTCTCAAAGTATGCTCATTTAAAAAACATATTTATTTATTTAACAAGGCAAGTCAGAAGAAATGATTATATACAACGAGGGCCTACCTGGGAACAGTGGAGTTAACTGCCTTATTCAGGGGCAGAAGGACAGATTTTTACCTTGTCAGCTCGGGGATTCGACACTAACCACTAGGCTACCTGCCTAGTGTGGCACAATAAAATAATTGTCTCAATGTTTTTACCATCAAAACAATACTTCTATCAGCTCAGTGTATTCACAAGTTTATAAGAGCATGATTTGATACATTCAGTGTCAACAAATAGGCATAAATCATTACAATATCTCTGTGGTGCAGGTGCACAACAACACATGACAATATAATACATTTACAGATGGTTATCCGCGATCAAAATAGCACATAAAACCCCACAAATAATAGCAAATACTTCACAGGGATAAATCAAACACAAAGAATGCAATACCACAATCCTTTTTTCAAAGAGACTGAATGAGAACGTGATGGGGGACGGATCAAGTTTTTCGGGTTGGTTTGCGGTCCGTCTCGTCAAGTCTGTCACTGTAGAGCCTTTGCTATCCCTGCGGCTAGGTGCTCAGCTGTAGGTTTGTCTGCTGAGCAGCTGACCGAGAGCCCCTCGGCAGTCATGGCATCTGCTGTGGTGGGTCCTATGGCCGCAAACTGGAAGACCAAACAGCACAACATTTTAAAGTTCAATTGTATTGGCAGTATCACAAGCTCAATGAAGATATCCACAGTCACTTAAAAGTTACATCGGAAAAACGTTCTCACCTTTATCTGCACAAGTTGTTCACCTGACAGTCTCCTCACCGTTTCCAAACAGAACCTGACTCCCGACGGGCTGAAGAAGGCAATGCTGTCTGGAACACCCTGCGTGTGGGCGGAGCCCAAACCATGATGATTAGTGTATGAATGTTTCTGATCGATAACATCACCACAACGGGCGATGGGGCGGCAGGGTAGCCTAGTGGTTAGAGTGTAGAGGTGGCAGGGTAGCCTAGTGGTTAGAGTGTAGAGGTGGCAGGGTAGCCTAGTGGTTAGAGTGTAGAGGTGGCAGGGTAGCCTAGTGGTTAGAGTGTAGAGGCGGCAGGGTAGCCTAGTGGTTAGAGTGTAGAGGTGGCAGGTAGCCCAGTGGTTAGAGTGTAGAGGTGGCAGGGTAGTCTAGTGGTTAGAGTGTAGAGGTGGCAGGGTAGCCTAGTGGTTAGAGTGTAGAGGCGGCAGGGTAGCCTAGTGGTTAGAGTGTAGAGGCGGCAGGGTAGCCTAGTGGTTAGAGTGTAGAGGTGGCAGGGTAGCCTAGTGGTTAGAGTGTAGAGGCGGCAGGGTAGCCTAGTGGTTAGAGTGTAGAGGCGGCAGGGTAGCCTAGTGGTTAGAGTGTAGAGGTGGCGGAGCCCAAACCATGACGATTAGTGTATGAATGTTTCTGATCGATAACATCACCACAACGGGCGATGGGGCGGCAGGGTAGCCTAGTGGTTAGAGCGTTGGACTAGTAACCGGGAAGGTTGCAAGTTCAAACCCCCGAGCTGACAAGGTACAAATCTGTCGTTCTGCCCCCTGAACAAGGCAGTTAACCCCACTGTTCCTAGGCCGTCATTGAAAATAAGAATTTGTTCTTAACTGACTTGCCTCGTTAAATAAAGGTAAAATAAATCAAATAAACAACGTGGATATATGGGATAGTGTGTTTTGAGGGGAAAGTCCGGGATTTAGTTGATGCTTCCTGTACCTGCTCTGTAAAATGGTTCTTCAGGTTCTTCTCCAGGTCTGGATGTTGAGCTGTCTGATAAACCATCAGTGTGTCTAGAGGAACTCCTTAAAAACAAAAAAAACGTGAAACGAATGTCACCTAATGGTATTAGATACTACCTTGTAAATAGCACAGAGTATTCATGAGTATTAAAAAAAATAGGAGTTATAATAGAGGGAACTTACCGTTTTCCCTCAAAGCAGAAGGTAAAACTTCTCTTTTAATGGAACCACAGGGGAAAAGAAGAGGTAATATATTGGCATCCTCTCCTATATCAGAAGGTAGGTCTAGTTAGAGAAGTGGTAATATATTGGCATCCTCTCCTATATCAAGCCAGAAGGTAGATCTAGTTAGAGAAGTGGTAATATATTGGCATCCTCTCCTATATCAAGCCAGAAGGTAGGTCTAGTTAGAGAAGAGGTAATATATTGGCATCCTCTCCTATATCAAGCCAGAAGGTAGGTCTAGTTAGAGAAGAGGTAATATATTGGCATCCTCTCCTATATCAAGCCAGAAGGTAGGTCTAGTTAGAGAAGAGGTAATATATTGGCATCCTCTCCTATATCAAGCCAGAATGTAGGTCTAGTTAGCTAGCTCAATATAAAACACAACATGCAACATTTTCAAAGATTTTGCTGAGTTACAGTTCATATAACAAAAACAGTTCATATTAAATACATTCATTTATGGATTTCACATGACTGGGAATACAGATATACATCTGATGGTCACAGATACCTTAAAAAAAAGAGGTAGGGGATCAGAAAACCAGTCAGTATCTGGTGTCGACCACCGTTTGCCTCATGCGGCGCGACACATCTCCTTCACATTGAGTTGATCAGGCTGTAGATTGTGGCCTGTGGAATGTTGTTGTTCCACTCCTCTTCAATGGCTGTGCGAAGTTGCTGGATATTTGTGGGAACTGGAACCACGACGTCGTACACAACGATCCAGAGCATCCCAAACATGCTCAATAGGTGGATATTTGTGGGAACTGGAACCACGGCGTCGAGCTAAACATGCTCAATGGGTGTCATGTGTCGCATCCAGAATTCTTTAGGTAACATTCATAAATAAAATGTTTTATTAATTTTATTGCATTCTTATGGGAGATATTTGTCATTAGAATGTCTTCTTTTGGATAATACTGTTATCAGTTGCAGTTATCTGTTCTCTGTCAGGGTTCAGTTACTTGGGCCCCAGAGAGGGGAGAGGTCAGGCTTGTCTTCATATGTAAACATATCTTTTAAACCATGTGAGGGGGTGATTGAGGGGGAACCAATTATCTCTTGGCTCCACAATGTCTGTGTGCCAGTCACTGTGTCTCTGTGATCCTGTCCAGGAGGGGTGTATTTGATATATGCTAGTGGATGAGGTAATGTCTTGGTACTATGTTGTACCAAGAACGAGGAGTAGAACCTCGTTTTAGGAGAGCAAACTGAACGATAATTTATAGCTAATGCTGTCTGGCTATGGGGGACACTCCTCTCTCAAGTAAAGTCTTCCTTTGTAATGTTCCTAAGATCTGTTATTCGTCATGTGAGTTGAGATGTGTGTGTCTTGGCTATAAATGATACTAAGAACTGTTTTGTAAGGACACTCTCAGAGAATTCATTTATAGACGCTGAATTGATCTGAGAGTCACAGGGTTGTGATGGAGCTCATATAATTAAAGATGGACTTTATGATAACTCTGACTTGTGTGTGTGGTTTGCTCTCATGATTTGGTAAATAGAGGACATTTCCACTACACATGTCTGGTGAGTGTGCAGATCATGGAAGAACTGGGACATTTTCAGCTTCCAGGAATTGTGTCCAGATCCTTGCGACATGGGGCCGAGCATTATCATGATGAAACATGAGGTGATGGCGGCGGATGAGTGGCACGACAATGAGCCTCAGGATCTCTGTGCATTCAAATTGACATAGATAAAATTCAATTGTGTTCGTTGTCCGTAGCTTATGCCTGCCCATACTGTCACCCGAACGCCACCATGGGGCAACTCTGTTCACAACGTTGACATCAGCAAACTGCTCGCTCACACAACGCTGTCTGTCATCTGCCCGCTACAGGTGAAACCAGGGATTCATCCGTGAAGAGATCCCTTCTCCAGCGAGGCCAGTGGCTATCGAATGTGGGCATTTTCCCACTGAAGTCGATTACGACGCCAAACTCCAGTCAGGTCAAGACCCTGGTGAGGACAACGAGCACGCAGATGAGCTTGTGAGGCCGGGTTGGATGTACTGCCAATGTAACGGATGTGAAACGGCTAGCTTAGTTAGCGGTGGTGCGCGCTAAATAGCGTTTCAATCAGTGACGTCACTTGCTCTGAGACCTTGAAGTAGTGGTTCCCCTTTGCTCTGCAAGGGCTGCGGCTTTTGTGGAGCGATGGGTAACGATGCTTCGTGGGTGACTGTTGTTGATGTGTGCAGAGGGTCCCTGGTTCGCGCCCGGGTATGGGCGAGGGGACGGTCTAAAGTTATACTGTTACACCAAATTCTCTGAAACAACACTGGAGGCGGCTTATGGTAGAGAAATTAACATTCAATTATCTGGCAACAGCTCTGGTGGACATTCCTGCAGTCAGCATGCCAATTGCACTCTCCCTCAAAAAACTTGAGACATCTGTGGTATTGTGCCGTGTGACAAAACTGGGTTATCGTGGCAACGGAGGAATCTTCACTAACGGGGATGTAAACAAATGTGTGCACAACATTTGAGAGAAATAAGCTTTTTTTTGTGCATTTTGGAAAATGCCTAGGATTTTTTATTTCAACTTATGAAACGTAGGACGAACGTTTTACATGTTACGTTTTATATTTTAGTTCAGTGTAGTTGCGTTTAAAAAGGTAAAGGACTTTCGTACGTTCAAGGATGAGGCGCGAGAGAACGTCTGCAGTCCCAGTGTCCTCTCCCAGGGGAACCAGACCTAGGTTTTCCACTACGGAAGAAAAACAGACAACTGATTACTGAAATATAATACCAAACAGAAACCTACTTTTCATCTAATGACATTAATACATGTAGTAGTTTATGACATTAATACAGTAGTAGTTTATGGTATTAATACAGTAGTAGTTTATAGTATTAATACAGTAGTAGTTTATGGTATTAATACAGTAGTAGTTTATGGTATTAATACAGTAGTAGTTTACGACATTAATACAGTAGTACTTTACAGTATTAATACAGTAGTAGTTTATAGTATTAATACAGTAGTAGTTTATAGTATTAATACAGTAGTAGTTTATGGTATTAATACAGTAGTAGTTTATGGTATTAATACAGTAGTAGTTTGGGGTATTAATACAGTAGTAGTTTATGGTATTAATACAGTAGTAGTTTGGGGTATTAATACAGTAGTAGTTTATAGTATTAATACAGTAGTAGTTTATGGTATTAATACAGTAGTAGTTTATGGTATTAATACAGTAGTAGTTTACGACATTAATACAGTAGTACTTTACAGTATTAATACAGTAGTAGTTTATGGTATTAATACAGTAGTAGTTTATGGTATTAATACAGTAGTAGTTTATGGTATTAATACAGTAGTAGTTTGGGGTATTAATACAGTAGTAGTTTATGGTATTAATACAGTAGTAGTTTGGGGTATTAATACAGTAGTAGTTTATAGTATTAATACAGTAGTAGTTTATGGTATTAATACAGTAGTAGTTTATGGTATTAATACAGTAGTAGTTTACGACATTAATACAGTAGTACTTTACAGTATTAATACAGTAGTAGTTTATAGTATTAATACAGTAGTAGTTTATGGCATTAATACATTAGTAGTTTATGGTATTAATACAGTAGTAGTTTATGGTATTAATACAGTAGTAGTTTATAGTATTAATACAGTAGTAGTTTATAGTATTAATACAGTAGTAGTTTACGGCATTAATACAGTAGTACTTTACAGTATTAATACAGTAGTAGTTTATAGTATTAATACAGTAGTAGTTTATAGTATTAATACAGTAGTAGTTTATAGTATTAATACAGTAGTAGTTTATGTCATTAATACATTAGTAGTTTATGTCATTAATACATTAGTAGTTTATGGTATTAATACAGTAGTAGTTTATAGTATTAATACAGTAGTAGTTTATAGTATTAATACAGTAGTAGTTTACGGCATTAATACAGTAGTACTTTACAGTATTAATACAGTAGTAGTTTATAGTATTAATACAGTAGTAGTTTATAGTATTAATACAGTAGTAGTTTATGGCATTAATACATTAGTAGTTTATGGTATTAATACAGTAGTAGTTTATGGTATTAATACAGTAGTAGTTTATGGTATTAATACAGTAGTAGTTTATAGTATTAATACAGTAGTAGTTTATAGTATTAATACAGTAGTAGTTTACGGAATTAATACAGTAGTACTTTACAGTATTAATACAGTAGTAGTTTATAGTATTAATACAGTAGTAGTTTATAGTATTAATACAGTAGTAGTTTATGGCATTAATACATTAGTAGTTTATGGTATTAATACAGTAGTAGTTTATGGTATTAATACAGTAGTAGTTTATGGTATTAATACAGTAGTAGTTTATGGCATTAATACAGTAGTAGTTTATGGTATTAATACAGTAGTACTTTATGGTATTAAAACAGTAGTAGTTTATGGTATTAATACAGTAGTAGTTTATGGTATTAATACATGTAGTAGTTTATGGTATTAATACAGTAGTAGTTTATGGCATTAATACAGTAGTAGTTTATGGTATTAATACATGTAGTAGTTTATGGTATTAATACATGTAGTAGTTTATGGTATTAATACAGTAGTAGTTTAAGACATTAATACAGTAGTAGTTTATGGTATTAATAGAGTAGTAGTTTATGGCATTAATAGAGTAGTAGTTTATGGCATTAATACAGTAGTAGTTTATGGCATTAATACAGTGGTAGTTTATGGCATTAATACATGTAGTAGTTTATGGTATTAATACATTAGTAGTTTATGGCATTAATACAGTAGTAGTTTATAGTATTAATACAGTAGTAGTTTATGGCATTAATACAGTAGTAGTTTATGACATTAATACAGTAGTAGTTTATGACATTAATACAGTAGTAGTTTATAGTATTAATACAGTAGTAGTTTATAGTATTAATACAGTAGTAGTTTATAGTATTAATACAGTAGTAGTTTATGGTATTAATACAGTAGTAGTTTATGGTATTAATACAGTAGTAGTTTATGGCATTAATACAGTAGTAGTTTATGACATTAATACAGTAGTAGTTTATGACATTAATACAGTAGTAGTTTATAGTATTAATACAGTAGTAGTTTATAGTATTAATACAGTAGTAGTTTATAGTATTAATACAGTAGTAGTTTAGGGTATTAATACAGTAGTAGTCACCCTAAACATTCTTATAAAGTGTTTTGGTGCAGATAACAGTTCAATACTGTCAAACTGTAACGTTTCAGCTAACAGAACAACCCTGTAGTTCCTTCCCAATAAAATCAGAGGTAAAACGGAAAAGTACAGATACAAAGAGAGTGTTGCACCTGCCACCTGCCCCCTATAAAAGACAGGCAACAAGACGTCAGTAAACTGTCACTTGTGGGGAAGTCATTTCCAGCTGACTGACGGCTAGTGGTAAACATGGTTGACACGTTCCTGTGACAGCCAGGTGCCTGCCACACACACTATATCTAGTACCATCTCATTAAAGGGCCACACACACTATATCTAGTACCATCTCATTAAAGGGCCACACACACTATATCTAGTACCATCTCATTAAAGGGCCACACACACTATATCTAGTACCATCTCATTAAAGGGCCACACACACTATATCTAGTACCATCTCATTAAAGGGCCACACACACTATATCTAGTACCATCTCATTAAAGGGCCACACACACTATATCTAGTACCATCTTATTAAAGGGCCACACACACTATATCTAGTACCATCTCATTAAAGGGCCACACACACTATATCTAGTACCATCTTATTAAAGGGCCACACACACTATATCTAGTACCATCTCATTAAAGGGCCACACACACTATATCTAGTACCATCTCATTAAAGGGCCACACACACTATATATAGTACCATCTCATTAAAGGGCCACACACACTATATCTAGTACCATCTCATTAAAGGGCCACACACACTATATATAGTACCATCTCATTAAAGGGCCACACACACTATATCTAGTACCATCTCATTAAAGGGCCACACACACTATATATAGAACCATCTCATTAAAGGGCCACACACACTATATCTAGTACCATCTCATTAAAGGGCCACACACACTATATCTAGTACCATCTCATTAAAGGGCCACACACACTATATATAGTACCATCTCATTAAAGGGCCACACACACTATATATAGTACCATCTCATTAAAGGGCCACACACACTATATCTGGTACCATCTCATTAAAGGGCCACACACACTATATCTAGTACCATCTCATTAAAGGGCCACACACACTATATCTAGTACCATCTCATTAAAGGGCCACACACACTATATCTAGTACCATCTCATTAAAGGGCCACACACACTATATCTAGTACCATCTCATTAAAGGGCCACACACACTATATCTAGTACCATCTCATTAAAGGGCCACACACACTATATATAGTACCATCTCATTAAAGGGCCACACACACTATATCTAGTACCATCTCATTAAAGGGCCACACACACTATATCTAGTACCATCTCATTAAAGGGCCACACACACTATATCTAGTACCATCTCATTAAAGGGCCACACACACTATATCTAGTACCATCTCATTAAAGGGCCACACACACTATATCTAGTACCATCTCATTAAAGGGCCACACACACTATATCTAGTACCATCTCATTAAAGGGCCACACACACTATATCTAGTACCATCTTATTAAAGGGCCACACACACTATATCTAGTACCATCTCATTAAAGGGCCACACACACTATATATAGTACCATCTCATTAAAGGGCCACACACACTATATCTAGTACCATCTCATTAAAGGGCCACACACACTATATATAGTACCATCTCATTAAAGGGCCACACACACTATATCTAGTACCATCTCATTAAAGGGCCACACACACTATATCTAGTACCATCTCATTAAAGGGCCACACACACTATATCTAGTACCATCTCATTAAAGGGCCACACACACTATATCTAGTACCATCTCATTAAAGGGCCACACACACTATATCTAGTACCATCTCATTAAAGGGCAACACATACTATATATAGTACCATCTCATTAAAGGGCCACACACACTATATATAGTACCATCTCATTAAAGGGCCACACACTATATCTAGTACCATCTCATTAAAGGGCCACACACACTATATCTAGTACCATCTCATTAAAGGGCCACACACACTATATCTAGTACCATCTCATTAAAGGGCCACACACACTATATCTAGTACCATCTTATTAAAGGGCCACACACACTATATCTAGTACCATCTCATTAAAGGGCCACACACACTATATCTAGTACCATCTCATTAAAGGGCCACACACACTATATCTAGTACCATCTCATTAAAGGGCCACACACACTATATATAGTACCATCTCATTAAAGGGCAACACATACTATATATAGTACCATCTCATTAAAGGGCCACACACACTATATATAGTACCATCTCATTAAAGGGCCACACACACTATATCTAGTACCATCTCATTAAAGGGCCACACACACTATATCTAGTACCATCTCATTAAAGGGCAACACATACTATATATAGTACCATCTCATTAAAGGGCCACACACACTATATATAGTACCATCTCATTAAAGGGCCACACACACTATATCTGGTACCATCTCATTAAAGGGCCACACACACTATATGTAGTACCATCTCATTAAAGGCCCACTCTTGTGATATTTACAGCTTTTTTATTTATTACACTCAGTTGCCAGTTTATTAGGTACACCATCCCGTTCACAAACAAATTCTCTCCTATAGACAGTGAGTCACGTGGTCGTGGCTTGGCTATATGAAGGCAGGCAGACATTCAAAAAGACCTGATAGCTAGTAAAACACACCTTGAAACTCGACAAACATCAGCAACCAGAGTGGATAAACCCAAACATCAACAACGGATCGACCCACTGAGAGAGCAACTCAATACTTTGATTTTCAGTTACTGTTGGATTGAACGTTAGAATGGGCAAAACAAGTTGCCTAGGCTACCCTGGGGCTGCAGGGTAGTCTAGTGGTTAGAGCGTTGGGCTAGTAACCGGAAGGTTGCAAGTTCAAATCCCCGAGCTGACAAAGGTACAAATCTGTCGTTCTGCCCCTGAACAGGCAGTTAACCCCACTGTTCCTTTGTTCTTAACTGACTTGCCTGGTTAAATAAAAAAATATAAAAAAACATCTTTGAGCGTGTGGTCGGTCGTTGGTGACAGATGCGCCGGTTCTGGTATCTCAGAAACGGTCGCCCTCCTGGGCATTTCACGCACGACAGTGACTACGGGTTTACCGGCAACGGTGCAACAAACAAACAACATCCAGTCAGAGGCAGTCCTGTGGGTGAAAACAGCTTGTTGATGAGAGTTTCGGGAAGAGAATGGCCAGAACGGTACATGCTAACAGGTGGGCCTCAAACAGGCGAATAACGGCGCAGTTCAACAGTGGTTCAACAGAACGGCATCTCGGAACGTGCAACTCTCTGCCCTTGTCACAGATGGGCTATTGCAGCAGATGACTTGGGCTGTTGACCTTATTACTGCCACACTGGTAGTCATGAGTCATTACCGCAGTAAATTTCCACGTGACCCGTTGATGGACACGCTTTAGTAATACCCAACCTGCTAACAGACGGAGGCCTGGATATGAAGAAATGTGTTTATGTCAATTACCGGGAGTCTTTCGCATGACAATAACTGGCCCGCCACCGCCCTACAGATGATCACACCGGGATCCACATCTATCAGCTAGAAACAAGAAGGCTCCAGTGGGCGCGCCATCACCAACACTGGACCAATGAGGAGTGGAGAAACATCGCCTGGTCCAACGAATCCCGGTTCCTGTTACGTCATGCTGATGGCAGAGTCAGGATTTGGCCTAAATAGCATGAGTCCATGGCCCCCATCCTGCCTGGTGTCAACGGTACAGGCTGGTGGCGGTGGTGTAAAGATGTGGGGAATGTTTTCCTGGCACACGTTACGTCCCTTTACACCAACTCCATTCCCCGGAGAATTCAGCCTGTCCTGGAGGCAAAGGGGTGTCCTACCCAGTACTAGATGGGTGTACCTAATAAACTGGCCACTTGAGTTTCCAGTGTATATATATCCCATATGACCAGATCCTCTCAGTGAAACAAAAGAGAGACAATCACCTTAGAGACACGAAGGTGTTGTAAAACTACAAAGAGCTCCACGCTGAATAGAAGTGTTTAATGCCAGTAAGTTTACACAATGTCTCGTGATCAATTACTCACCTAACGCTGCAGTAGCCTTCCCAACAACATAGATGGACTTGGCATTCCATTTGTCTTTTATGTCCATGTTCCACTCTATAAAATAGAAAACAGAAATTAAAACGAGTAGCTTTACATACACTTAACGCGTGTTGACTTTGTCCGTCTGAAAACGCACAAGACTAAGGCACAAGAGGCCTATCCTTTCCTAACAATTACATTTTTGTTTATGGGGGGGCATTTTACAGGACATAGTTTTAAAAAATCACATGAGATCTACTCACGTTCCGTTCTTTCATCATCTTCAAGACACATTTTGACGGCCTCCACCGCCCTCGGGCTGGTAAAAATCAGCCCGCCATGTCGTTCTGGCTGGAACAGCTGTAGGAGTAGAGACAACAGCTGTAGTAGTAGAGACAACAGCTGTAGGAGTAGAGACAACAGCTGTAGTAGTAGTAGAGACAACAGCTGTAGGAGTAGAGACAACAGCTGTAGTAGTAGAGACAACAGCTGTAGGAGTAGAGACAACAGCTGTAGGAGTAGAGACAACAGCTGTAGTAGTAGAGACAACAGCTGTAGGAGTAGAGACAACAGCTGTAGGAGTAGAGACAACAGCTGTAGTAGTAGTAGAGACAACAGCTGTAGTAGTAGTAGAGACAACAGCTGTAGTAGTAGTAGAGACAACAGCTGTAGTAGTAGAGACAACAGCTGTAGGAGTAGAGACAACAGCTGTAGGAGTAGAGACAACAGCTGTAGGAGTAGAGACAACAGCTGTAGTAGTAGAGACAACAGCTGTAGTAGTAGAGGCAACAGCTGTAGTAGTAGAGGCAACAGCTGTAGGAGTAGAGACAACAGCTGTAGTAGTAGTAGAGACAACAGCTGTAGTAGTAGTAGAGACAACAGCTGTAGTAGTAGAGACAACAGCTGTAGTAGTAGTAGAGACAACAGCTGTAGTAGTAGAGACAACAGCTGTAGTAGTAGAGACAACAGCTGTAGTAGCAGAGACAACAGCTGTAGTAGTAGAGACAACAGCTGTAGTAGTAGAGACAACAGCTGTAGTAGTAGAGACAACAGCTGTAGTAGTAGAGACAACAGCTGTAGTAGTAGAGACAACAGCTGTAGTAGCAGAGACAACAGCTGTAGTAGTAGAGACAACAGCTGTAGTAGTAGAGACAACAGCTGTAGTAGTAGAGACAACAGCTGTAGTAGTAGTAGAGACAACAGCTGTAGTAGTAGTAGAGACAACAGCTGTAGTAGTAGTAGAGACAACAGCTGTAGTAGTAGAGACAACAGCTGTAGTAGTAGAGACAACAGCTGTAGTAGTAGAGACAACGGCTGTAGTAGTAGAGACAACAGCTGTAGTAGTAGTAGAGACAACAGCTGTAGTAGCAGAGACAACAGCTGTAGTAGTAGAGACAACTAGTGTAGTAGTAGAGACAACAGCTGTAGTAGTAGAGACAACAGCTGTAGTAGTAGTAGAGACAACAGCTGTAGTAGTAGAGACAACAGCTGTAGTAGTAGAGACAACTAGTGTAGTAGTAGAGACAACAGCTGTAGTAGTAGAGACAACAGCTGTAGTAGTAGAGACAACAGCTGTAGGAGTAGAGACAACAGCTGTAGGAGTAGAGACAACAGCTGTAGTAGTAGAGACAACAGCTGTAGGAGTAGAGACAACAGCTGTAGGAGTAGAGACAACAGCTGTAGTAGTAGTAGAGACAACAGCTGTAGTAGTAGTAGAGACAACAGCTGTAGTAGTAGTAGAGACAACAGCTGTAGTAGTAGAGACAACAGCTGTAGTAGTAGAGACAACAGCTGTAGGAGTAGAGACAACAGCTGTAGGAGTAGAGACAACAGCTGTAGTAGTAGAGACAGCAGCTGTAGTAGTAGAGACAACAGCTGTAGTAGTAGAGACAACAGCTGTAGTAGTAGTAGAGACAACAGCTGTAGTAGTAGAGACAACGGCTGTAGTAGTAGAGACAACAGCTGTAGTAGTAGTAGAGACAACAGCTGTAGTAGCAGAGACAACAGCTGTAGTAGTAGAGACAACTAGTGTAGTAGTAGAGACAACAGCTGTAGTAGTAGAGACAACAGCTGTAGTAGTAGTAGAGACAACAGCTGTAGTAGTAGAGACAACAGCTGTAGTAGTAGAGACAACTAGTGTAGTAGTAGAGACAACAGCTGTAGTAGTAGAGACAACAGCTGTAGTAGTAGAGACAACAGCTGTAGGAGTAGAGACAACAGCTGTAGGAGTAGAGACAACAGCTGTAGTAGTAGAGACAACAGCTGTAGGAGTAGAGACAACAGCTGTAGGAGTAGAGACAACAGCTGTAGTAGTAGTAGAGACAACAGCTGTAGTAGTAGAGACAACAGCTGTAGTAGTAGTAGAGACAACAGCTGTAGTAGTAGAGACAACAGCTGTAGGAGTAGAGACAACAGCTGTAGGAGTAGAGACAACAGCTGTAGTAGTAGTAGAGACAACAGCTGTAGTAGTAGTAGAGACAACAGCTGTAGTAGTAGAGACAACAGCTGTAGTAGTAGAGACAACAGCTGTAGTAGTAGAGACAACAGCTGTAGTAGCAGAGACAACAGCTGTAGTAGTAGAGACAACAGCTGTAGTAGTAGAGACAACAGCTGTAGTAGCAGAGACAACAGCTGTAGTAGTAGAGACAACAGCTGTAGTAGTAGAGACAACAGCTGTAGTAGTAATAGAGACAACAGATGTAGTAGTAGAGACAACAGTTGTAGTAGTAGAGACAACAGCTGTAGTAGTAGAGACAACAGCTGTAGTAGTAGAGACAACAGCTGTAGTGGTAGAGACAACAGCTGTAGTAGTAGAGACAACAGCTGGAGTAGTAGTAGAGACAACAGCTGTAGTAGTAGAGACAACAGCTGTAGTAGTAGAGACAACAGCTGTAGTAGTAGAGACAACAGCTGTAGTAGTAACAACAGCTGTAGTAGTAGAGACAACAGCTGTAGTAGTAGAGACAGCAGCTGTAGTAGTAGTAGACAACAGCTGTAGTAGTAGAGACAACAGCTGTAGTAGCAGAGACAACAGCCCTAGTCGTAGAGACAACAGCTGTAGTAGTAGAGACAACAGCTGTAGTAGCAGAGACAACAGCTGTAGTAGCAGAGACAACAGCTGTAGTAGTAGAGACAACAGCTGTAGTAGAGACAACAGCTGTAGTAGCAGAGACAACAGCTGTAGTAGTAGAGACAACAGCTGTAGTAGCAGAGACAACAGCTGTAGTAGTAGAGACAACAGCTGTAGTAGAGACAACAGCTGTAGTAGTAGAGACAACAGCTGTAGTAGTAGAGACAACAGCTGTAGTAGTAGAGACAACAGCTGTAGTAGTAGAGACAACAGCTGTAGTAGTAGTAGAGACAACAGCTGTAGTAGTAGAGACAACAGCTGTAGTAGTAGAGACAACAGCTGTAGTAGTAGAGACAACAGCTGTAGTAGCAGAGACAACAGCTGTAGTAGTAGAGACAACAGCTGTAGTAGCAGAGACAACAGCTGTAGTAGCAGAGACAACAGCTGTAGTAGTAGAGACAACAGCTGTAGTAGTAGAGACAACAGCTGTAGTAGTAGTAGTAGTAGAGACAACAGCTGTAGTAGTAGAGACAACAGCTGTAGTAGTAGAGACAGCAGCTGTAGTAGTAGTAGACAACAGCTGTAGTAGTAGAGACAACAGCTGTAGTAGTAGAGACAACAGCTGTAGTAGTAGTAGTAGTAGAGACAACAGCTGTAGTAGTAGAGACAACAGCTGTAGTAGTAGAGACAACAGCTGTAGTAGTAGTAGTAGTAGTAGAGACAGCAGCTGTAGTAGTAGTAGACAACAGCTGTAGTAGTAGAGACAACAGCTGTAGTAGTAGAGACAACAGCTGTAGTAGTAGTAGTAGTAGAGACAACAGCTGTAGTAGTAGAGACAACAGCTGTAGTAGCAGAGACAACAGCCCTAGTCGTAGAGACAACAGCTGTAGTAGTAGAGACAACAGCTGTAGTAGTAGAGACAACAGCTGTAGTAGTAGAGACAACAGCTGTAGTAGTAGAGACAACAGCTGTAGTAGCAGAGACAACAGCTGTAGTAGCAGAGACAACAGCTGTAGTAGTAGAGACAACAGCTGTAGTAGCTGAGACAACAGCTGTAGTAGTAGAGACAACAGCTGTAGTAGAGACAACAGCTGTAGTAGTAGAGACAACAGCTGTAGTAGTAGAGACAACAGCTGTAGTAGTAGAGACAACAGCTGTAGTAGTAGTAGAGACAACAGCTGTAGTAGTAGTAGAGACAACAGCTGTAGTAGTAGAGACAACAGCTGTAGTAGTAGAGACAACAGCTGTAGTAGTAGAGACAACAGCTGTAGTAGCAGAGACAACAGCTGTAGTAGTAGAGACAACAGCTGTAGTAGTAGAGACAACAGCTGTAGTAGTAGAGACAACAGCTGTAGTAGTAGTAGAGACAACAGCTGTAGTAGTAGAGACAACAGCTGTAGTAGTAGTAGAGACAACAGCTGTAGTAGTATAGACAACAGCTGTAGTAGTAGAGACAACTAGTGTAGTAGTAGAGACAACAGCTGTAGTAGTAGAGACAACGGCTGTAGTAGTAGTAGAGACAACAGCTGTAGTAGCAGAGACAACAGCTGTAGTAGTAGAGACAACTAGTGTAGTAGTAGAGACAACAGCTGTAGTAGTAGAGACAACAGCTGTAGTAGTAGAGACAACAGCTGTAGTAGTAGTAGAGACAACAGCTGTAGTAGTAGAGACAACAGCTGTAGTAGTAGAGACAACTAGTGTAGTAGTAGAGACAACAGCTGTAGTAGTAGAGACAACAGCTGTAGTAGTAGAGACAACAGCTGTAGTAGTAGAGACAACAGCTGTAGTAGTAGTAGTAGAGACAACAGCTGTAGTAGTAGAGACAACAGCTGTAGTATTAGAGACAACAGCTGTAGTAGTAGAGACAACAGCTGTAGTAGTAGAGACAACAGCTGTAGTAGTAGAGACAACAGCTGTAGTAGCAGAGACAACAGCTGTAGTAGTAGAGACAACAGCTGTAGTAGTAGAGACAACAGCTGTAGTAGTAGTAGAGACAACAGCTGTAGTAGCAGAGACAACAGCTGTAGTAGTAGAGACAACAGCTGTAGTAGTAGAGACAACAGCTGTAGTAGTAGAGACAACAGCTGTAGTAGTAGTAGAGACAACAGCTGTAGTAGTAGAGACAACAGCTGTAGTAGTAGAGACAACAGCTGTAGTAGTAGTAGAGACAACAGCTGTAGTAGTAGAGACAACAGCTGTAGTAGTAGTAGGAGTAGAGACAACAGCTGTAGTAGTAGAGACAACAGCTGTAGTAGTAGAGACAGCAGCTGTAGTAGAGACAACAGCTGTAGTAGTAGAGACAGCAGCTGTAGTAGTAGAGACAACAGCTGTAGTAGTAGAGACAACAGCTGTAGTAGTAGAGACAACAGCTGTAGTAGTAGAGACAACAGCTGTAGTAGAGACAACAGCTGTAGTAGTAGAGACAACAGCTGTAGTAGTAGAGACAACAGCTGTAGTAGTAGTAGTAGTAGAGACAACAGCTGTAGTAGTAGAGACAACAGCTGTAGTAGTAGAGACAGCAGCTGTAGTAGTAGTAGACAACAGCTGTAGTAGTAGAGACAACAGCTGTAGTAGTAGAGACAACAGCTGTAGTAGTAGAGACAACAGCTGTAGTAGTAGTAGAGACAACAGCTGTAGTAGTAGAGACAACAGCTGTAGTAGTAGTAGTAGTAGAGACAACAGCTGTAGTAGTAGAGACAACAGCTGTAGTAGTAGAGACAGCAGCTGTAGTAGTAGAGACAACAGCTGTAGTAGTAGAGACAACAGCTGTAGTAGTAGAGACAACAGCTGTAGTAGTAGAGACAACAGCTGTAGTAGTAGTAGAGACAACAGCTGTAGTAGTAGAGACAACAGCTGTAGTAGTAGAGACAACTAGTGTAGTAGTAGAGACAACAGCTGTAGTAGTAGAGACAACGGCTGTAGTAGTAGAGACAACAGCTGTAGTAGTAGTAGAGACAACAGCTGTAGTAGCAGAGACAACAGCTGTAGTAGTAGAGACAACTAGTGTAGTAGTAGAGACAACAGCTGTAGTAGTAGAGACAACAGCTGTAGTAGTAGAGACAACAGCTGTAGTAGTAGAGACAACAGCTGTAATAGTAGTAGAGACAACAGCTGTAGTAGTAGAGACAACAGCTGTAGTAGTAGAGACAACTAGTGTAGTAGTAGAGACAACAGCTGTAGTAGTAGAGACAACAGCTGTAGTAGTAGAGACAACAGCTGTAGTAGTAGAGACAACAGCTGTAGTAGTAGTAGTAGAGACAACAGCTGTAGTAGTAGAGACAACAGCTGTAGTAGTAGAGACAACAGCTGTAGTAGTAGAGACAACAGCTGTAGTAGTAGAGACAACAGCTGTAGTAGTAGAGACAACAGCTGTAGTAGCAGAGACAACAGCTGTAGTAGTAGAGACAACAGCTGTAGTAGTAGAGACAACAGCTGTAGTAGTAGTAGAGACAACAGCTGTAGTAGTAGAGACAACAGCTGTAGTAGTAGTAGAGACAACAGCTGTAGTAGTAGAGACAACAGCTGTAGTAGTAGTAGGAGTAGAGACAACAGCTGTAGTAGTAGAGACAACAGCTGTAGTAGTAGAGACAGCAGCTGTAGTAGAGACAACAGCTGTAGTAGTAGAGACAGCAGCTGTAGTAGTAGAGACAACAGCTGTAGTAGTAGAGACAACAGCTGTAGTAGTAGAGACAACAGCTGTAGTAGTAGAGACAACAGCTGTAGTAGTAGAGACAACAGCTGTAGTAGTAATAGAGACAACAGATGTAGTAGTAGAGACAACAGCTGTAGTAGTAGAGACAACAGTTGTAGTAGTAGAGACAACAGCTGTAGTAGTAGAGACAACAGCTGTAGTAGTAGAGACAACAGCTGTAGTGGTAGAGACAACAGCTGTAGTAGTAGAGACAACAGCTGTAGTAGTAGTAGAGTCAACAGCTGTAGTAGTAGAGACAACAGCTGTAGTAGTAGAGACAACAGCTGTAGTAGTAGAGACAACAGCTGTAGTAGTAGAGACAACAGCTGTAGTAGTAGTAGTAGTAGAGACAACAGCTGTAGTAGTAGAGACAACAGCTGTAGTAGTAGAGACAACAGCTGTAGTAGCAGAGACAACAGCTGTAGTAGTAGAGACAACAGCTGTAGTAGTAGAGACAACAGCTGTAGTAGTAGAGACAACAGCTGTAGTAGTAGAGACAACAGCTGTAGTAGCAGAGACAACAGCTGTAGTAGTAGAGACAACAGCTGTAGTAGCAGAGACAACAGCTGTAGTAGCAGAGACAACAGCTGTAGTAGTAGAGACAACAGCTGTAGTAGTAGAGACAACAGCTGTAGTAGTAGAGACAACAGCTGTAGTAGTAGAGACAACAGCTGTAGTAGTAGAGACAACAGCTGTAGTAGTAGAGACAACAGCTGTAGTAGTAGAGACAACAGCTGTAGTAGTAGTAGAGACAACAGCTGTAGTAGTAGAGACAACAGCTGTAGTAGTAGTAGAGACAACAGCTGTAGTAGTATAGACAACAGCTGTAGTAGTAGAGACAACTAGTGTAGTAGTAGAGACAACAGCTGTAGTAGTAGAGACAACGGCTGTAGTAGTAGAGACAACAGCTGTAGTAGTAGTAGAGACAACAGCTGTAGTAGCAGAGACAACAGCTGTAGTAGTAGAGACAACTAGTGTAGTAGTAGAGACAACAGCTGTAGTAGTAGAGACAACAGCTGTAGTAGTAGAGACAACAGCTGTAGTAGTAGTAGAGACAACAGCTGTAGTAGTAGAGACAACAGCTGTAGTAGTAGAGACAACTAGTGTAGTAGTAGAGACAACAGCTGTAGTAGTAGAGACAACAGCTGTAGTAGTAGAGACAACAGCTGTAGTAGTAGAGACAACAGCTGTAGTAGTAGTAGCAGTAGTAGAGACAACAGCTGTAGTAGTAGAGACAACAGCTGTAGTAGTAGAGACAACAGCTGTAGTAGTAGAGACAACAGCTGTAGTAGTAGAGACAACAGCTGTAGTAGTAGAGACAACAGCTGTAGTAGTAGAGACAACAGCTGTAGTAGTAGTAGAGACAACAGCTGTAGTAGTAGAGACAACAGCTGTAGTAGTAGTAGAGACAACAGCTGTAGTAGTAGAGACAACAGCTGTAGTAGTAGTAGGAGTAGAGACAACAGCTGTAGTAGTAGAGACAACAGCTGTAGTAGTAGAGACAGCAGCTGTAGTAGAGACAACAGCTGTAGTAGTAGAGACAGCAGCTGTAGTAGTAGAGACAACAGCTGTAGTAGTAGAGACAACAGCTGTAGTAGTAGAGACAACAGCTGTAGTAGTAGAGACAACAGCTGTAGTAGTAGAGACAACAGCTGTAGTAGTAATAGAGACAACAGATGTAGTAGTAGAGACAACAGCTGTAGTAGTAGAGACAACAGTTGTAGTAGTAGAGACAACAGCTGTAGTAGTAGAGACAACAGCTGTAGTAGTAGAGACAACAGCTGTAGTGGTAGAGACAACAGCTGTAGTAGTAGAGACAACAGCTGTAGTAGTAGTAGAGTCAACAGCTGTAGTAGTAGAGACAACAGCTGTAGTAGTAGAGACAACAGCTGTAGTAGTAGAGACAACAGCTGTAGTAGCAGAGACAACAGCTGTAGTAGTAGAGACAACAGCTGTAGTAGTAGTAGTAGTAGAGACAACAGCTGTAGTAGTAGAGACAACAGCTGTAGTAGTAGAGACAACAGCTGTAGTAGTAGAGACAACAGCTGTAGTAGTAGAGACAACAGCTGTAGTAGCAGAGACAACAGCTGTAGTAGTAGAGACAACAGCTGTAGTAGTAGTAGTAGTAGAGACAACAGCTGTAGTAGTAGAGACAACAGCTGTAGTAGTAGAGACAGCAGCTGTAGTAGTAGTAGACAACAGCTGTAGTAGTAGAGACAACAGCTGTAGTAGTAGAGACAACAGCTGTAGTAGTAGAGACAACAGCTGTAGTAGTAGAGACAACAGCTGTAGTAGTAGAGACAACAGCTGTAGTAGTAGAGACAACAGCTGTAGTAGTAGAGACAACAGCTGTAGTAGTAGAGACAACAGCTGTAGTAGTAGAGACAACAGCTGTAGTAGTAGAGACAACAGCTGTAGTAGTAGAGACAACAGCTGTAGTAGTAGAGACAACAGCTGTAGTAGTAGAGACAACAGCTGTAGTAGTAGAGACAACAGCTGTAGTAGTAGAGACAACAGCTGTAGTAGTAGTAGACAACAGCTGTAGTAGTAGAGACAACAGCTGTAGGAGTAGTAGAGACAACAGCTGTAGGAGTAGAGACAACAGCTGTAGTAGTAGAGACAAAAGAGGAGTAGAGACAACAGCTGTTGTAGTAGTAGACAACAGCTGTAGTAGTAGAGACAACAGCTGTAGGAGTAGAGACAACAGCTGTAGGAGTAGTAGAGACAACAGCTGTAGTAGTAGAGACAACAGCTGTAGAAGTAGAGACAACAGCTGTAGTAGTAGTAGTAGTAGAGACAACAGCTGTAGTAGTAGAGACAGCAGCTGTAGTAGTAGTAGACAACAGCTGTAGTAGTAGAGACAACAACTGTAGTAGCAGAGACAACAGCTGTAGTAGCAGAGACAACAGATGTAGTAGTAGAGACAACAGCTGTAGTAGTAGAGACAACAGCTGTAGTAGTAGAGACAACAGCTGTAGTAGTAGAGACAACAGCTGTAGTAGCAGAGACAACAGCTGTAGTAGCAGAGACAACAGCTGTAGTAGTAGAGACAACAGCTGTAGTAGTAGAGACAACAGCTGTAGTAGTAGAGACAACAGCTGTAGGAGTAGAGACAACAGCTGTAGGAGTAGTAGAGACAACAGCTGTAGGAGTAGAGACAACAGCTGTAGTAGTAGAGACAAAAGAGGAGTAGAGACAACAGCTGTAGTAGTAGAGACAACAGCTGTAGTAGTAGTAGAGAACAGCTGTAGGAGTAGAGACAACAGCTGTAGGAGTAGTAGAGACAACAGCTGTAGTAGTAGAGACAACAGCTGTAGTAGTAGAGACAACAGCTGTAGTAGTAATAGAGACAACAGATGTAGTAGTAGAGACAACAGCTGTAGTAGTAGAGACAACAGCTGTAGTAGTAGAGACAACAGCTGTAGTAGTAGAGACAACAGCTGTAGTAGTAGAGACAACAGCTGTAGTAGTAGAGACAACAGCTGTAGTAGTAGTAGAGACAACAGCTGTAGTAGTAGAGACAACAGCTGTAGTAGTAGTAGAGACAACAGCTGTAGTAGTATAGACAACAGCTGTAGTAGTAGAGACAACTAGTGTAGTAGTAGAGACAACAGCTGTAGTAGTAGAGACAACGGCTGTAGTAGTAGAGACAACAGCTGTAGTAGTAGTAGAGACAACAGCTGTAGTAGCAGAGACAACAGCTGTAGTAGTAGAGACAACTAGTGTAGTAGTAGAGACAACAGCTGTAGTAGTAGAGACAACAGCTGTAGTAGTAGAGACAACAGCTGTAGTAGTAGTAGAGACAACAGCTGTAGTAGTAGAGACAACAGCTGTAGTAGTAGAGACAACTAGTGTAGTAGTAGAGACAACAGCTGTAGTAGTAGAGACAACAGCTGTAGTAGAGAGACAACAGCTGTAGTAGTAGAGACAACAGCTGTAGTAGTAGTAGAGACAACAGCAACAGCTGTAGTAGTAGAGACAACAGCTGTAGTAGTAGAGACAACAGCTGTAGTAGTAGAGACAACAGCTGTAGTAGTAGTAGAGACAACAGCTGTAGTAGTAGAGACAACAGCTGTAGTAGTAGTAGACAACAGCTGTAGTAGTAGAGACAACAGCTGTAGTAGTAGAGACAACAGCTGTAGTAGTAGGAGAGAGACAACAGCTGTAGTAGTAGAGACAGCAGCTGTAGTAGTAGACAGCAGCTGTAGTAGTAGAGACAGCAGCTGTAGTAGTAGAGACAACAGCTGTAGTAGTAGAGACAACAGCTGTAGTAGTAGAGACAACAGCTGTAGTAGTAATAGAGACAACAGATGTAGTAGTAGAGACAACATCTGTAGTAGTAGAGACAACAGTTGTAGTAGTAGAGACAACAGCTGTAGTAGTAGAGACAACAGCTGTAGTAGTAGAGACAACAGCTGTAGTGGTAGAGACAACAGCTGTAGTAGTAGAGACAACAGCTGTAGTAGTAGAGTCAACAGCTGTAGTAGTAGAGACAACAGCTGTAGTAGTAGAGACAACAGCTGTAGTAGTAGAGACAACAGCTGTAGTAGTAGAGACAACAGCTGTAGTAGTAGTAGTAGTAGAGACAACAGCTGTAGTAGTAGAGACAACAGCTGTAGTAGTAGAGACAGCAGCTGTAGTAGTAGTAGACAACAGCTGTAGTAGTAGAGACAACAGCTGTAGTAGTAGAGACAACAGCTGTAGTAGTAGTAGAGACAACAGCTGTAGTAGTAGAGACAACAGCTGTAGTAGTAGAGACAACAGCTGTAGTAGTAGAGACAACAGCTGTAGTAGTAGAGTCAACAGCTGTAGTAGTAGAGACAACAGCTGTAGTAGTAGTAGAGACAACAGCTGTAGTAGTAGTAGAGTCAACAGCTGTAGTAGTAGAGACAACAGCTGTAGTAGTAGAGACAACAGCTGTAGTAGTAGAGACAACAGCTGTAGTAGTAGTAGTAGTAGTAGAGACAACAGCTGTAGTAGTAGAGACAACAGCTGTAGTAGTAGAGACAGCAGCTGTAGTAGTAGTAGACAACAGCTGTAGTAGTAGAGACAACAGCTGTAGTAGCAGAGACAACAGCCCTAGTCGTAGAGACAACAGCTGTAGTAGTAGAGACAACAGCTGTAGTAGTAGAGACAACAGCTGTAGTAGTAGAGACAACAGCTGTAGTAGCAGAGACAACAGCTGTAGTAGCAGAGACAACAGCTGTAGTAGTAGAGACAACAGATGTAGTAGTAGAGACAACAGCTGTAGTAGCAGAGACAACAGCTGTAGTAGTAGAGACAACAGCTGTAGTAGTAGAGACAACAGCTGTAGTAGTAGAGACAACAGCTGTAGTAGTAGAGACAACAGCTGTAGTAGTAGAGACAACAGCTGTAGTAGTAGAGACAACAGCTGTAGTAGTAGAGACAACAGCTGTAGTAGTAGAGACAACAGCTGTAGTAGTAGAGACAACAGCTGTAGTAGTAGAGACAACAGCTGTAGGAGTAGAGAGACAACAGCTGTAGGAGTAGAGACAACAGCTGTAGTAGTAGAGACAAAGAGGAGTAGAGACAACAGCTGTTGTAGTAGTAGACAACAGCTGTAGTAGTAGAGACAACAGCTGTAGGAGTAGAGACAACAGCTGTAGGAGTAGTAGAGACAACAGCTGTAGTAGTAGAGACAACAGCTGTAGAAGTAGAGACAACAGCTGTAGTAGTAGTAGTAGTAGAGACAACAGCTGTAGTAGTAGAGACAGCAGCTGTAGTAGTAGTAGACAACAGCTGTAGTAGTAGAGACAACAACTGTAGTAGCAGAGACAACAGCTGTAGTAGCAGAGACAACAGATGTAGTAGTAGAGACAACAGCTGTAGTAGTAGAGACAACAGCTGTAGTAGTAGAGACAACAGCTGTAGTAGTAGAGACAACAGCTGTAGTAGCAGAGACAACAGCTGTAGTAGCAGAGACAACAGCTGTAGTAGCAGAGACAACAGCTGTAGTAGTAGAGACAACAGCTGTAGTAGTAGAGACAACAGCTGTAGTAGTAGAGACAACAGCTGTAGTGGTAGAGACAACAGCTGTAGGAGTAGAGACAACAGCTGTAGGAGTAGTAGAGACAACAGCTGTAGGAGTAGAGACAACAGCTGTAGGAGTAGAGACAACAGCTGTAGTAGTAGAGACAACAGCTGTAGGAGTAGTAGACAACAGCTGTAGGAGTAGTAGAGACAACAGCTGTAGTAGTAGAGACAACAGCTGTAGTAGTAGAGACAACAGCTGTAGTAGTAGAGACAACAGCTGTAGTAGTAATAGAGACAACAGCTGTAGTAGTAGAGACAACAGCTGTAGTAGTAGAGACAACAGCTGTAGTAGTAGAGACAACAGCTGTAGTAGTAGAGACAACAGCTGTAGTAGTAGTAGAGACAACAGCTGTAGTAGTAGTAGAGACAACAGCTGTAGTAGTAGAGACAACAGCTGTAGTAGTAGAGACAACAGCTGTAGTAGTAGAGACAACAGCTGTAGTAGTAGAGACAACAGCTGTAGTAGTAGAGACAACAGCTGTAGTAGTAGAGACAACAGCTGTAGTAGTAGAGACAACAGCTGTAGTAGTAGAGACAACAGCTGTAGTAGTAGAGACAACAGCTGTAGTAGTAGAGACAACAGCTGTAGTAGTAGTAGAGACAACAGCTGTAGTAGTAGTAGAGTCAACATCTGTAGTAGTAGAGACAACAGCTGTAGTAGTAGAGACAACAGCTGTAGTAGTAGAGACAACAGCTGTAGTAGTAGAGACAACAGCTGTAGTAGTAGTAGTAGTAGAGACAACAGCTGTAGTAATAGAGACAACAGCTGTAGTAGTAGAGACAACAGCTGTAGTAGTAGAGACAACAGCTGTAGTAGTAGTAGACAACAGCTGTAGTAGTAGAGACAACAGCTGTAGTAGTAGTAGAGACAACAGCTGTAGTAGTAGAGACAGCAGCTGTAGTAGTAGTAGACAACAGCTGTAGTAGTAGAGACAACAGCTGTAGTAGCAGAGACAACAGCCCTAGTCGTAGAGACAACAGCTGTAGTAGTAGAGACAACAGCTGTAGTAGTAGAGACAACAGCTGTAGTAGTAGAGACAACAGCTGTAGTAGCAGAGACAACAGCTGTAGTAGCAGAGACAACAGCTGTAGTAGTAGAGACAACAGATGTAGTAGTAGAGACAACAGCTGTAGTAGCAGAGACAACAGCTGTAGTAGTAGAGACAACAGCTGTAGTAGTAGAGACAACAGCTGTAGTAGTAGAGACAACAGCTGTAGTAGTAGAGACAACAGCTGTAGTAGTAGAGACAACAGCTGTAGTAGTAGAGACAACAGCTGTAGTAGTAGTAGACAACAGCTGTAGTAGTAGAGACAACAGCTGTAGGAGTAGTAGAGACAACAGCTGTAGGAGTAGAGACAACAGCTGTAGTAGTAGAGACAAAAGAGGAGTAGAGACAACAGCTGTTGTAGTAGTAGACAACAGCTGTAGTAGTAGAGACAACAGCTGTAGTAGTAGAGACAACAGCTGTAGTAGTAGTAGTAGTAGAGACAACAGCTGTAGTAGTAGAGACAACAGCTGTAGTAGTAGAGACAACAGCTGTAGAAGTAGAGACAACAGCTGTAGTAGTAGTAGTAGTAGAGACAACAGCTGTAGTAGTAGAGACAGCAGCTGTAGTAGTAGTAGACAACAGCTGTAGTAGTAGAGACAACAACTGTAGTAGCAGAGACAACAGCTGTAGTAGCAGAGACAACAGATGTAGTAGTAGAGACAACAGCTGTAGTAGTAGAGACAACCGCTGTAGTAGTAGAGACAACAGCTGTAGTAGTAGAGACAACAGCTGTAGTAGCAGAGACAACAGCTGTAGTAGCAGAGACAACAGCTGTAGTAGCAGAGACAACAGCTGTAGTAGTAGAGACAACAGCTGTAGTAGTAGAGACAACAGCTGTAGTAGTAGAGACAACAGCTGTAGTAGTAGAGACAACAGCTGTAGGAGTAGAGACAACAGCTGTAGGAGTAGTAGAGACAACAGCTGTAGGAGTAGAGACAACAGCTGTAGGAGTAGAGACAACAGCTGTAGTAGTAGAGACAAAAGAGGAGTAGAGACAACAGCTGTAGTAGTAGAGACAACAGCTGTAGTAGTAGTAGAGAACAGCTGTAGGAGTAGAGACAACAGCTGTAGGAGTAGTAGAGACAACAGCTGTAGTAGTAGAGACAACAGCTGTAGTAGTAGAGACAACAGCTGTAGTAGTAATAGAGACAACAGATGTAGTAGTAGAGACAACAGCTGTAGTAGTAGAGACAACAGCTGTAGTAGTAGAGACAACAGCTGTAGTAGTAGAGACAACAGCTGTAGTAGTAGAGACAACAGCTGTAGTAGTAGTAGAGACAACAGCTGTAGTAGTAGAGACAACAGCTGTAGTAGTAGAGACAACAGCTGTAGTAGTAGAGACAACAGCTGTAGTAGTAGTAGAGACAACAGCTGTAGTAGTAGAGACAACAGCTGTAGGAGTAGAGACAACAGCTGTAGTAGTAGAGACAACAGCTGTAGGAGTAGAGACAACAGCTGTAGTAGTAGAGACAACAGCTGTAGTAGTAGAGACAACAGCTGTAGTAGTAGAGACAACAGCTGTAGTAGTAGAGACAACAGCTGTAGGAGTAGAGACAACAGCTGTAGTAGTAGAGACAACAGCTGTAGTAGTAGTAGACAACAGCTGTAGTAGTAGTAGAGACAACAGCTGTAGTAGCAGAGACAACAGCTGTAGTAGTAGAGACAACAGCTGTAGTAGTAGAGACAACAGCTGTAGTAGTAGAGACAACAGCTGTAGTAGTAGAGACAACAGCTGTAGTAGTAGAGACAACTAGTGTAGTAGTAGAGACAACAGCTGTAGTAGTAGAGACAACAGCTGTAGTAGTAGAGACAACAGCTGTAGTAGTAGAGACAACAGCTGTAGTAGTAGAGGCAACAGCTGTAGTAGTAGAGACAACAGCTGTAGTAGTAGAGACAACAGCTGTAGTAGTAGAGACAACAGCTGTAGTAGTAGAGACAACACTAAACAGAAACCAAACAGTTCAACGTTCAGTAACACTTTACACCCGTGATAACCATGTCATAATATGTCATAACACTGTCATGACCCTTACATACACACACACACACACACACACACACACACATCTGTTGTTAAATATATTGTGTTATTTTATGGCTGGTTATGACACCTACATAAGAGTGTCAAAACCCACATTTATTCAAATGTGTTTTTCCCTGACAAGAAGTTTCCTTTCGTTTTGAAAGTGTGCTTCTTTATTGTTGTTGTTTACATGGACTAAGATAATACACTCTATGACACTGTCACGAAGCTTTATGACACTGTCACGAAGCGTTATGACCATCCTGTGTCACTTTACTTGGACTAAGATAATACACTCTATGACACTGTCACGAAGCGTTATGACACTGTCACGAAGCATTATGACACTGTCACGAAGCGTTATGACCATCCTGTGTCGCTTTACTTGGACTAAGATACACTCTATGACACTGTCACGAAGCGTTATGACCATCCTGTGTCACTTTACTTGGACTAAGATACACTCTATGACACTGTCACGAAGCGTTATGACACTGTCACGAAGCGTTATGACCGCCCTGTGTCACTTTACTTGGACTAAGATACACTCTATGACACTGTCACGAAGCGTTATGACCATCCTGTGTCACTTTACTTGGACTAAGATAAGACACTCTATGACACTGTCACGAAGCTTTATGACCATCCTGTGTCACTTTACTTGGACTAAGATAAGACACTCTATGACACTGTCACGAAGCGTTATGACCATCCTGCGTCACTTTACTTGGACTAAGATAATACACTCTATGACACTGTCACGAAGCGTTATGACACTGTCACGAAGCGTTATGACCATCCTGTGTCGCTTTACTTGGACTAAGATACACTCTATGACACTGTCACGAAGCATTATGACCATCCTGTGTCGCTTTACTTGGACTAAGATAATACACTCTATGACACTGTCACAAAGCTTTATGACACTGTCACGAAGCGTTATGACCATCCTGTGTCACTTTACTTGGACTAAGATACACTCTATGACACTGTCACGAAGCGTTATGACACTGTCACGAAGCGTTATGACCGCCCTGTGTCACTTTACTTGGACTAAGATACACTCTATGACACTGTCACGAAGCGTTATGACCATCCTGTCTCACTTTACTTGGACTAAGATAAGACACTCTATGACACTGTCACGAAGCTTTATGACCATCCTGTGTCACTTTACTTGGACTAAGATAAGACACTCTATGACACTGTCACGAAGCGTTATGACCATCCTGCGTCACTTTACTTGGACTAAGATAATACACTCTATGACACTGTCACGAAGCGTTATGACACTGTCACGAGGCGTTATGACCATCCTGTGTCACTTTACTTGGACTAAGATAATCTTCCGTGTTGGAGCGAGCGAGCGGTCGCATCTGCACTCGGTCCGCAGGAGACACTGCAACCGAATTGAACTTCCTCACTCAACAACCCGGTCGCATTTCGCTTCACAGGTAGTATCACATTTTTCATTTAATTTCATTACAGTACAACGGCTTGATTTGTTTGATCGTAGCTAGCTACATAGCTAGCTACATAGCCGTCTTTGTATCAAAGATAATTGTGTAGTCTTGAGCGATTTCCTAGGTTAGCTAGCCAGCTATTGTCGTTCTTTTAACGCAACGTAACGTAATCAACACTGCTAGCTAGCCAGCTAGCCCCGAATAGCAGCACAGTAGCACAGTAGAAACTATTACACTCAACGGAACGACTTGATTAGTGTAGTGTCAACAACGCAGACACTGCCAGCTAGCCTACATAGTCAACAACGCAGCCTCTGCCAGCTAGCCTACTTCAGCAGTACTGTATCATTTTAATCATTTTAGTCAATAAGATTCTTGCTACGTAAGCTAACTTTCTGAACACTCGAGACGTGTAGTCCACTTGTCATTCCAATCTCCTTTGCATTAGCGTAGCCTCTTGTGTAGCCTGTCAACTATGTGTCTGTCTATCCCTGTTCTCTCCTCTCTGCACAGACCATACAAACGCTCCACACCGCGTGGCCGCGGCCACCCTAATCTGGTGCTCCCAGCGCGCACGACCCACGTGGAGTTCCAGGTCTCCGGTAGCCTCTGGAACTGCCGATCTGCGGCCAACAAGGCAGAGTTCATCTCAGCCTATGCCCCCCTCCAGTCCCTCGACTTCTTGGCACTGACGGAAACATGGATCACCACAGACAACACTGCTACTCCTACTGCTTTCTCTTCGTCTGCCCACGTGTTCTCGCACACCCCGAGAGCTTCTGGTCAGCGGGGTGGTGGCACTGGGATCCTCATCTCTCCCAAGTGGTCATTCTCTCTTTCTCCCCTTACCCATCTGTCTATCGCCTCCTTTGAATTCCATGCTGTCACAGTTACCAGCCCTTTCAAGCTTAACATCCTTATCATTTATCGCCCTCCAGGTTCCCTCGGAGAGTTCATCAATAAGCTTGATGCCTTGATAAGCTCCTTTCCTGAGGACGGCTCACCTCTCACAGTTCTGGGCGACTTTAACCTCCCCACGTCTACCTTTGACTCATTCCTCTCTGCCTCCTTCTTTCCACTCCTCTCCTCTTTTGACCTCACCTCTCACCTTCCCCCTACTCACAAGGCAGGAAATACGCTCGACCTCATCTTTACTAGATGCTGTTCTTCCACTAACCTCATTGCAACTCCCCTCCAAGTCTCCGACCACTACCTTGTATCCTTTTCCCTCTCGCTCTCATCCAACACTTCCCACACTGCCCCTACTCGGATGGTATCGCGCCGTCCCAACCTTCGCTCTCTCTCCCCCGCTACTCTCTCCTCTTCCATCCTATCATCTCTTCCCTCTGCTCAAACCTTCTCCAACCTATCTCCTGCTTCTGCCTCCTCAACCCTCCTCTCCTCCCTTTCTGCATCCTTTGACTCTCTATGTCCCCTATCCTCCAGGCCGGCTCGGTCCTCCCCTCCCGCTCCGTGGCTCGACGACTCATTGCGAGCTCACAGAACAGGGCTCCGGGCAGCCGAGCGGAAATGGAGGAAAACTCGCCTCCCTGCGGACCTGACATCCTTTCACTCCCTCCTCTCTACATTTTCCTCTTCTCTCTCTGCTGCTAAAGCCACTTTCTACCACTCTAAATTCCAAGCATCTGCCTCTAACCCTAGGAAGCTCTTTGCCACCTTCTCCTCCCTCTTGAATCCTCCTCCCCCTCCCCCTCCTCCTCTCTGCAGATGACTTCGTCAACCATTTTGAAAAGAAGGTCGACGACATCCGATCCTCGTTGCTAAGTCAAACGACACCGCTGGTTCTGCTCACACTGCCCTACCCTGTGCTCTGACCTCTTTCTCCCCTCTCTCTCCAGATGACATCTCGCGTCTTGTGACGGCCGGCCGCCCAACAACCTGCCCGCTTGACCCTATCCCCTCCTCTCTTCTCCAGACCATCTCCGGTGATCTTCTCCCTTACCTCACCTCGCTCATCAACTCATCCCTGACCGCTGGCTACGTCCCTCCCGTCTTCAAGAGAGCGAGAGTTGCACCCCTTCTGAAAAAAACCTACACTCGATCCCTCCGATGTCAACAACTACAGACCAGTATCCCTTCTTTCTTTTCTCTCCAAAACTCTTGAACGTGCCGTCCTTGGCCAGCTCTCCCGCTATCTCTCTCAGAATGACCTTCTTGATCCAAATCAGTCAGGTTTCAAGACTAGTCATTCAACTGAGACTGCTCTTCTCTGTATCACGGAGGCACTCCGCACTGCTAAAGCTAACTCTCTCTCCTCTGCTCTCATCCTTCTAGACCTATCGACTGCCTTCGATACTGTGAACCATCAGATCCTCCTCTCCACCCTCTCCGAGTTGGGCATCTCTCGGCGCGGCCCATGCTTGGATTGCGTCCTACCTGACAGGTCGCTCCTACCAGGTGGCGTGGCGAGAATCTGTCTCCTCACCACGCGCTCTCACCACTGGTGTCCCACAGGGCTCTGTTCTAGGCCCTCTCCTATTCTCGCTATACACCAAGTCACTTGGCTCTGTCATAACCTCACATGGTCTCTCCTATCATTGCTATGCAGACGACACACAATTAATCTTCTCCTTTCCCCCCTCTGATGACCAGGTGGCGAATCGCATCTCTGCATGTCTGGCAGACATATCAGTGTGGATGACGGATCACCACCTCAAGCTGAACCTCGGCAAGACGGAGCTGCTCTTCCTCCCGGGGAAGGACTGCCCGTTCCATGATCTCACCATCACGGTTGACAACTCCATCGTGTCCTCCTCCCAGAGCGCTAAGAACCTTGGCGTGATCCTGGACAACACCCTGTCGTTCTCAACTAACATCAAGGCGGTGGCCCGTTCCTGTAGGTTCATGCTCTACAACATCCGCAGAGTACGACCCTGCCTCACACAGGAAGCGGCGCAGGTCCTAATCCAGGCACTTGTCATCTCCCGTCTGGATTACTGCAACTCGCTGTTGGCTGGGCTCCTGCCTGTGCCATTAAACCCTACAACTCATCCAGAACGCCGCAGCCCGTCTGGTGTTCAACCTTCCCAAGTTCTCTCACGTCACCCCGCTCCTCCGCTCTCTCCACTGGCTTCCAGTTGAAGCTCGCATCCGCTACAAGACCATGGTGCTTGCCTACGGAGCTGTGAGGGGAACGGCACCTCAGTACCTCCAGGCTCTGATCAGGCCCTACACCCAAACAAGGGCACTGCGTTCATCCACCTCTGGCCTGCTCGCCTCCCTACCACTGAGGAAGTACAGTTCCCGCTCAGCCCAGTCAAAACTGTTCGCTGCTCTGGCCCCCCAATGGTGGAACAAACTCCCTCACGACGCCAGGACAGCGGAGTCAATCACCACCTTCCGGAGACACCTGAAACCCCACCTCTTTAAGGAATACCTAGGATAGGATAAAGTAATCCCTCTCACCCCCCCCCTTAAAAGACCTAGATGCACTATTGTAAAGTGGCTGTTCCACTGGATGTCATAAGGTGAATGCACCAATTTGTAAGTCGCTCTGGATAAGAGCGTCTGCTAAATGACTTAAATGTAAATGTAAAAATAATACACTCTATGACACTGTCACGAAGCATTATGACCATCCTGTGTCGCTTTACTTGGACTAAGATAATACACTCTATGACACTATCACGAAGCGTTATGACCATCCTGCGTCACTTTACTTGGACTAAGATACACTCTATGACACTGTCACGAAGCGTTATGACCATCCTGTGTCGCTTTACTTGGACTAAGATACACTCTATGACACTGTCACGAAGCGTTATGACCATCCTGTGTCGCTTTACTTGGACTAAGATAATACACTCTATGACACTGTCACGAAGCGTTATGACCATCCTGTGTCACTTTACTTGGACTAAGATACACTCTATGACACTGTCACGAAGCGTTATGACCATCCTGTGTCGCTTTACTTGGACTAAGATAATACACTCTATGACACTGTCACGAAGCTTTATGACCATCCTGCGTCACTTTACTTGGACTAAGATAATACACTCTATGACACTGTCACGAAGCATTATGACCATCCTGTGTCACTTTACTTGGACTAAGATAATACACTCTCTAAGATAATACACTCTATGACACTGTCACGAAGCGTTATGACCATCCTGTGTCACTTTACTTGGACTAAGATAATACACTCTATGACACTGTCACGAAGCGTTATGACCATCCTGTGTCGCTTTACTTGGACTAAGATACACTCTATGACACTGTCACGAAGCGTTATGACCATCCTGTGTCGCTTTACTTGGACTAAGATAATACACTCTATGACACTGTCACGAAGCGTTATGACCATCCTGTGTCACTTTACTTGGACTAAGATACACTCTATGACACTGTCACGAAGCGTTATGACCATCCTGTGTCGCTTTACTTGGACTAAGATAATACACTCTATGACACTGTCACGAAGCTTTATGACCATCCTGCGTCACTTTACTTGGACTAAGATAATACACTCTATGACACTGTCACGAAGCATTATGACCATCCTGTGTCACTTTACTTGGACTAAGATAATACACTCTCTAAGATAATACACTCTATGACACTGTCACGAAGCGTTATGACCATCCTGTGTCACTTTACTTGGACTAAGATAATACACTCTCTAAGATAATACACTCTATGACACTGTCACGAAGCGTTATGACACTGTCACGAAGCGTTATGACACTGTCACGAAGCGTTATGACCATCCTGTGTCACTTTACTTGGACTAAGATGGATAAGAGCGTCTGCTAAATGACTTAAATGTAAATGTAATAATACACTCTCTAAGATAATACACCTACTAGCCATTAAAGCCAGGCCTATCACGTACACGTCCTTACGTCAATCAGCCAAAAAGGTGTCTTGTCCTACTCCTGAAATCTGCTCCTCCATTCATCCCAGTCATCAACAATAGAGCATTGTGGGTAGGCGCATGTCTGACATTAATTTTGCGTGCATTTATAAAGATAATTTAATATAGTCAATTTCAGAAAGTATTATATAACATAAACATACTGTTGACCAGTAGGCTATGGTGGAATGGAATGTTCTACCTTGTGTGGTAGGTTTAGTCAGTGTCCTAACCAGCCATAAAGTAACTAACCTTGGTAGGTTTAGTCAGTGTCCTCATCCATAAAGTAACTAACCTTGGTAGGTTTAGTCAGTGTCCTCATCCATAAAGTAACTAACCTTGGTAGGTTTAGTCAGTGTCCTAACCAGCCATAAAGTAACTAACGTTGGTAGGTTTAGTCAGTGTCCTAACCAGCCATAAAGTCACTAACCTTGGTAGGTTTAGTCAGTGTCCTCATCCATAAAGTAACTAACCTTGGTAGGTTTAGTCAGTGTCCTCATCCATAAAGTAACTAACCGTGGTAGGTTTAGTCAGTGTCCTAACCAGCCATAAAGTAACTAACCTTGGTAGGTTTAGTCAGTGTCCTCATCCATAAAGTAACTAACCTTGGTAGGTTTAGTCAGTGTCCTCATCCATAAAGTAACTAACCTTGGTAGGTTTAGTCAGTGTCCTAACCAGACATAAAGTAACTAACCTTGGTAGGTTTAGTCAGTGTCCTCATCCATAAAGTAACTAACCTTGGTAGGTTTAGTCAGTGTCCTAACCAGCCATAAAGTAACTCACCTTGGTAGGTTTAGTCAGTGACCTAACCAGCCATAAAGTCACTAACCTTGGTAGGTTTAGTCAGTGTCCTAACCAGCCATAAAGTAACTAACCTTGGTAGGTTTAGTCAGTGTCCTAACCAGCCATAAAGTAACTAACCTTGGTAGGTTTAGTCAGTGTCCTAACCAGCCATAAAGTAACTAACCTTGGTAGGTTTAGTCAGTGTCCTAACCAGCCATAAAGTAACTAACCTTGGTAGGTTTAGTCAGTGTCCTAACCAGTCATAAAGTAACTAACCTTGGTAGGTTTAGTCAGTGTCCTAACCAGCCAAAAAGTAACTAACCTTGGTAGGTTTAGTCAGTGTCCTCATCCATAAAGTAACTAACCTTGGTAGGTTTAGTCAGTGTCCTAACCAGACATAAAGTAACTAACCTTGGTAGGTTTAGTCAGTGTCCTAACCAGTCATAAAGTAACTAACCGTGGTAGGTTTAGTCAGTGTCCTAACCAGCCATAAAGTCACTAACCTTTGTAGGTTTAGTCAGTGTCCTCATCCATAAAGTAACTAACCTTGGTAGGTTTAGTCAGTGTCCTCATCCATAAAGTAACTAACCTTGGTAGGTTTAGTCAGTGTCCTAACCAGACATAAAGTAACTAACCTTGGTAGGTTTAGTCAGTGTCCTAACCAGCCATAAAGTAACTAACCTTGGTAGGTTTAGTCAGTGTCCTAACCAGCCATAAAGTAACTAACCTTGGTAGGTTTAGTCAGTGTCATAACCAGACATAAAGTAACTAACCTTGGTAGGTTTAGTCAGTGTCCTAACCAGACATAAAGTAACTAACCTTGGTAGGTTTAGTCAGTGTCTTCATCCATAAAGTAACTAACCTTGGTAGGTTTAGTCAGTGTCATAACCAGCCATAAAGTAACTAACCTTGGTAGGTTTAGTCAGTGTCCTAACCAGCCAAAAAGTAACTAACCTTGGTAGGTTTAGTCAGTGTCCTCATCCATAAAGTAACTAACCTTGGTAGGTTTAGTCAGTGTCATAACCAGACATGAAGTAACTAACCTTGGTAGGTTTAGTCAGTGTCATAACCAGACATAAAGTAACTAACCTTGGTAGGTTTAGTCAGTGTCCTAACCAGTCATAAAGTAACTAACCTTGGTAGGTTTAGTCAGTGTCCTAACCAGCCATAAAGTAACTAACCTTGGTAGGTTTAGTCAGTGTCCTAACCAGACATAAAGTAACTAACCTTGGTAGGTTTAGTCAGTGTCCTAACCAGCCATAAAGTAACTAACCTTGGTAGGTTTAGTCAGTGTCCTAACCAGCCATAAAGTAACTAACCTTGGTAGGTTTAGTCAGTGTCCTAACCAGACATAAAGTAACTAACCTTGGTAGGTTTAGTCAGTGTCCTAACCAGCCATAAAGTAACTAACCTTGGTAGGTTTAGTCAGTGTCCTAACCAGCCATAAAGTAACTAACCTTGGTAGGTTTAGTCAGTGTCCTAACCAGACATAAAGTAACTAACCTTGGTAGGTTTAGTCAGTGTCCTAACCAGCCATAAAGTAACTAACCTTGGTAGGTTTAGTCAGTGTCCTAACCAGTCATAAAGTAACTAACCTTGGTAGGTTTAGTCAGTGTCCTAACCAGCCAAAAAGTAACTAACCTTGGTAGGTTTAGTCAGTGTCTTCATCCATAAAGTAACTAACCGTGGTAGGTTTAGTCAGTGTCCTCATCCATAAAGTAACTAACCTTGGTAGGTTTAGTCAGTGTCCTAACCAGTCATAAAGTAACTAACCTTGGTAGGTTTAGTCAGTGTCATAACCAGACATAAAGTAACTAACCTTGGTAGGTTTAGTCAGTGTCCTCATCCATAAAGTAACTAACCTTGGTAGGTTTAGTCAGTGTCATAACCAGTCATAAAGTAACTAACCGTGGTAGGTTTAGTCAGTGTCCTAACCAGCCATAAAGTAACTAACCTTGGTAGGTTTAGTCAGTGTCCTAACCAGTCATAAAGTAACTAACCTTGGTAGGTTTAGTCAGTGTCATAACCAGACATAAAGTAACTAACCTTGGTAGGTTTAGTCAGTGTCCTCATCCATAAAGTAACTAACCTTGGTAGGTTTAGTCAGTGTCATAACCAGTCATAAAGTAACTAACCGTGGTAGGTTTAGTCAGTGTCCTAACCAGCCATAAAGTAACTAACCTTGGTAGGTTTAGTCAGTGTCCTAACCAGACATAAAGTAACTAACCTTGGTAGGTTTAGTCAGTGTCCTCATCCATAAAGTAACTAACCTTGGTAGGTTTAGTCAGTGTCCTAACCAGCCATAAAGTAACTAACCTTGGTAGGTTTAGTCAGTGTCCTAACCAGACATAAAGTAACTAACCTTGGTAGGTTTAGTCAGTGTCCTAACCAGCCATAAAGTAACTAACCGTGGTAGGTTTAGTCAGTGTCCTAACCAGTCATAAAGTAACTAACCTTGGTAGGTTTAGTCAGTGTCCTAACCAGTCATAAAGTAACTAACCTTGGTAGGTTTAGTCAGTGTCCTCATCCATAAAGTAACTAACCTTGGTAGGTTTAGTCAGTGTCCTAACTAGCCATAAAGTAACTAACCTTGGTAGGTTTAGTCAGTGTCCTAACCAGCCATAAAGTAACTAACCTTGGTAGGTTTAGTCAGTGTCCTAACCAGTCATTTACATTTACATTTAAGTCATTTAGCAGACGCTCTTATCCAGAGCGACTTACAAATTGGTGCATTCACCTTATGACCTCCAGTGGAACAGTAGTGCATCTAAATCTTTTCAGGGGGAGGGGGGGTGAGAGGGATTACTTTATCCTATCCTAGGTATTCCTTAAAGAGGTGGGGTTTCAGGTGTCTCCGGAAGGTGGTGATTGACTCCGCTGTCCTGGCGTCGTGAGGGAGTTTGTTCCACCATTGGGGGCCAGAGCAGCGAACAGTTTTGACTGGGCTGAGCGGAACTGTACTTCCTCAGTGGTAGGGAGGCGAGCAGGCCAGAGGTGGATGAACGCAGTGCCCTTGTTTGGGTGTAGGGCCTGATCAGAGCCTGGAGGTACTGAGGTGCCGTTCCCCTCACAGCTCCGTAGGCAAGCACCATGGTCTTGTAGCGGATGCGAGCTTCAACTGGAAGCCAGTGGAGGGAGCGGAGGAGCGGGGTGACGTGAGAGAACTTGGGAAGGTTGAACACCAGACGGGCTGCGGCGTTCTGGATGAGTTGTAGGGGTTTAATGGCACAGGCAGGGAGCCCAGCCAACAGCGAGTTGCAGTAATCCAGACGGGAGATGACAAGTGCCTGGATTAGGACCTGCGCCGCTTCCTGTGTGAGGCAGGGTCGTACTCTGCGGATGTTGTAGAGCATGAACCTACAGGAACGGGCCACCGCCTTGATGTTAGTTGAGAACGACAGGGTGTTGTCCAGGATCACGCCAAGGTTCTTAGCGCTCTGGGAGGAGGACACAATGGAGTTGTCAACCGTGATGGCGAGATCATGGAACGGGCAGTCCTTCCCGGGAGGAAGAGCAGCTCCGTCTTGCCGAGGTTCAGCTTGAGGTGGTGATCCGTCATCCACACGGATATGTCTGCAAGACATGCAGAGATGCGATTCGCCACCTGGTCATCAGAAGGGGAAAGGAGAAGATTAATTGTGTGTCGTCTGCATAGCAATGATAGGAGAGACCATGTGAGGTTATGACAGAGCCAAGTGACTTGGTGTATAGCGAGAATAGGAGAGGGCCTAGAACAGAGCCCTGGGGACACCAGTGGTGAGAGCACGTGGTGTGGAGACGGATTCTCGCCACGCCACCTGGTAGGAGCGACCTGTCAGGTAGGACGCAATCCAAGCGTGGGCCGCGCCGGAGATGCCCAACTCGGAGAGGGTGGAGAGGGAGGATCTGATGGTTCACAGTATCGAAGGCAGCCGATAGGTCTAGAAGGATGAGAGCAGAGGAGAGAGAGTTAGCTTTAGCAGTGCGGAGCGCCTCCGTGATACAGAGAAGAGCAGTCTCAGTTGAATGACTAGTCTTGAAACCTGACTGATTTGGATCAAGAAGGTCATTCTGAGAGAGATAGCGGGAGAGCTGGCCAAGGACGGCACGTTCAAGAGTTTTGGAGAGAAAAGAAAGAAGGGATACTGGTCTGTAGTTGTTGACATCGGAGGGATCGAGTGTAGGTTTTTCAGAAGGGGTGCAACTCTCGCTCTCTTGAAGACGGAAGGGACGTAGCCAGCGGTCAGGGATGAGTTGATGAGCGAGGTGAGGTAAGGGAGGAGGTCTCCGGAAATGGTCTGGAGAAGAGAGGAGGGGATAGGGTCAAGCGGGCAGGTTGTAGGGCGGCCGGCCGTCACAAGACGCGAGATTTCATCTGGAGAGAGAGGGGAGAAAGAGGTCAGAGCACAGGGTAGGGCAGTGTGAGCAGAACCAGCGGTGTCGTTTGACTTAGCAAACGAGGATCGGATGTCGTCGACCTTCTTTTCAAAATGGTTGACGAAGTCATCTGCAGAGAGGGAGGAGGGGGAGGGGAGGAGGATTCAGGAGGGAGGAGAAGGTTGCAAAGAGCTTCCTAGGGTTAGAGGCAGATGCTTGGAATTTAGAGTGGTAGAAAGTGGCTTTAGCAGCAGAGAGAGAAGAGGAAAATGTAGAGAGGAGGGAGTGAAAGGATGTCAGGTCCGCAGGGAGGCGAGTTTTCCTCCATTTCCGCTCGGCTGCCCGGAGCCCTGTTCTGTGAGCTCGCAATGAGTCGTCGAGCCACGGAGCGGGAGGGGAGGACCGAGCCGGCCTGGAGGATAGGGGACATAGAGAGTCAAAGGATGCAGAAAGGGAGGAGAGGAGGGTTGAGGAGGCAGAATCAGGAGATAGGTTGGAGAAGGTTTGAGCAGAGGGAAGAGATGATAGGATGGAAGAGGAGAGAGTAGCGGGAGAGAGAGCGAAGGTTGGGACGGCGCGATACCATCCGAGTAGGGGCAGTGTGGGAAGTGTTGGATGAGAGCGAGAGGGAAAAGGATACAAGGTAGTGGTCGGAGACTTGGAGGGAGTTGCAACGAGGTTAGTGGAAGAACAGCATCCAGTAAAGATGAGGTCGAGCGTATTTCCTGCCTTGTGAGTAGGGGGAAGGTGAGAGGGTGAGGTCAAAAGAGGAGAGGAGTGGAAAGAAGGAGGCAGAGAGGAATGAGTCAAAGGTAGGCGTGGGGAGGTTAAAGTCGCCCAGAACTGTGAGAGGTGAGCCGTCCTCAGGAAAGGAGCTTATCAAGGCATCAAGCTCATTGATGAACTCTCCGAGGGAACCTGGAGGGCGATAAATGATAAGGATGTTAAGCTTGAAAGGGCTGGTAACTGTGACAGCATGGAATTCAAAGGAGGCGATAGACAGATGGGTAAGGAGAAAGAGAGAATGACCACTTGGGAGAGATGAGGATCCCGGTGCCACCACCCCGCTGACCAGAAGCTCTCGGGGTGTGCGAGAACACGTGGGCAGACGAAGAGAGAGCAGTAGGAGTAGCAGTGTTGTCTGTGGTGATCCATGTTTCCGTCAGTGCCAAGAAGTCGAGGGACTGGAGGGAGACATAGGCGGAGATGAACTCTGCCTTGTTGGCCGCAGATCGGCAGTTCCAGAGGCTACCGGAGACCTGGAACTCCACGTGGGTCGTGCGCGCTGGGACCACCAGATTAGGGTGGCCGCGGCCACGCGGTGTGGAGCGTTTGTATGGTCTGTGCAGAGAGGAGAGAACAGGGATAGACAGACACATAGTTGACAGGCTACACAAGAGGCTACGCTAATGCAAAGGAGATTGGAATGACAAGTGGACTACACGTCACGAGTGTTCAGAGAGTTAAGCTTACGTAGCAAGAATCTTATTGACTAAAATGATTAAAATGATACAGTACTGCTGAAGTAGGCTAGCTGGCATTGGCTGCGTTGTTGACACTACACTAATCAAGTCGTTCCGTTGACTGTAATAGTTTCTACTGTGCTGCTATTCGGGGCTAGCTGGCTAGCTAGCAGTGTTGATTACGTTACGTTGCGTTAAAAGAACGACAATAGCTGGCTAGGTAACCTAGGAAATCGCTCTAGACTACACAATTATCTTTGATACAAAGACGGCTATGTAGCTAGCTATGTAGCTAGCTACGATCAAACAAATCAAGCCGTTGTACTGTAATGAAATGAAATGAAAAATGTGATACTACCTGTGGAGCGAAGCGAAATGCGACCGGATTGTTGAGTGCAGAAGTTCTGTTCGGTAGACGTTGGCTAGCTGTTGGCTAGCTAGCAGAGTCTCCTATGTTAAGGACGACATAAAACTACACACTCTAAACTACACAATTATCTTGGGTACGAAGACAGCAAAGACAACTATGTAGCTAGCTAACACTACACTAATCAAGTCGTTCAGTTGAGTGTAATAGTTGTGCTGCTAATCGGTAGACGGTGGACTAGCTAACGGTGGACGTTAGCTAGCTGGCTAGCTGCAGGGCAGTGTAGACTGCGTTAGGACGACGAAATACGATAATTACGCAATTATCTATGATACAAAGACGGCTGTGTAGCTAGCTAAGAAGGAATTGCTAAGATTAGACAAATCAAACCGTTGTACTATAATGAAATGTAATGAAATGTAATACTACCTGCGGACCGAGTGCAGATGCGACTGTGTAGTGTGTAGTCATAAAGTAACTAACCTTGGTAGGTTTAGTCAGTGTCCTAACCAGCCAAAAAGTAACTAACCTTGGTAGGTTTAGTCAGTGTCTTCATCCATAAAGTAACTAACCGTGGTAGGTTTAGTCAGTGTCCTCATCCATAAAGTAACTAACCTTGGTAGGTTTAGTCAGTGTCCTAACCAGTCATAAATTAACTAACCTTGGTAGGTTTAGTCAGTGTCATAACCAGACGTAAAGTAACTAACCTTGGTAGGTTTAGTCAGTGTCCTCATCCATAAAGTAACTAACCTTGGTAGGTTTAGTCAGTGTCATAACCAGACATAAAGTTATGTCTGGTTGGAGCGAGCGGTCGCATCTGCACTCGGTCCGCAGGTAGTATTACATTTCATTACATTTCATTATAGTACAACGGTTTGATTTGTCTAATCTTAGCAATTTCTTCTTAGCTAGCTACATAGCCGTCTTTGTATCATAGATAATTGCGTAATTATCGTATTTCGTCGTCCCTAACGCAGTCTACACTGCCCTGCAGCTAGCCAGCTAGCTAACGTCCACCGTTAGCTAGTCCACCGTCTACCGATTAGCAGCACAACTATTACACTCAACTGAACGACTTGATTAGTGTAGTGTTAGCTAGCTACATAGTTGTCTTTGCTGTCTTCGTACCCAAGATAATTGTGTAGTTTAGAGTGTGTAGTTTTATGTCGTCCTTAACATAGGAGACTCTGCTAGCTAGCCAACAGCTAGCCAACGTCTACCGAACAGAACTTCTGCACTCAACATTCCGGTCGCATTTCGCTTCGCTCCACAGGTAGTATCACATTTTTCATTTCATTACAGTACAACGGCTTGATTTGTTTGATCGTAGCTAGCTACATAGCTAGCTACATAGCCGTCTTTGTATCAAAGATACTTGTGTAGTCTAGAGCGATTTCCTAGGTTAGCTAGCCAGCTATTGTCGTTCTTTAACGCAACGTAACGTAATCAACACTGCTAGCTAGCCAGCTAGCCCCGAATAGCAGCACAGTAGAAACTATTACACTCAACGGAACGACTTGATTAGTGTAGTGTCAACAACGCAGCCAATGCCAGCTAGCCTACATAGTCAACAACGCAGCCTCTGCCAGCTAGCCTACTTCAGCAGTACTGTATCATTTTAATCATTTTAGTCAATAAGATTCTTGCTACGTAAGCTTAACTTTCTGAACACTCGTGACGTGTAGTCCACTTGTCATTCCAATCTCCTTTGCATTAGCGTAGCCTCTTGTGTAGCCTGTCAACTATGTGTCTGTCTATCCCTGTTCTCTCCTCTCTGCACAGACCATACAAACGCTCCACACCGCGTGGCCGCGGCCACCCTAATCTGGTGGTCCCAGCGCGCACGACCCACGTGGAGTTCCAGGTCTCCGGTAGCCTCTGGAACTGCCGATCTGCGGCCAACAAGGCAGAGTTCATCTCCGCCCTATGTCTCCCTCTCCAGTCCCTCGACTTCTTGGCACTGACGGAAACATGGATCACCACAGACAACACTGCTACTCCTACTGCTCTCTCTTCGTCTGCCCACGTGTTCTCGCACACCCCAGAGCTTCTGGTCAGCGGGGTGGTGGCACCGGGATCCTCATCTCTCCCAAGTGGTCATTCTCTCTTTTCTCCCCTTACCCATCTGTCTATCGCCTCCTTTGAATTCCATGCTGTCACAGTTACCAGCCCTTTCAAGCTTAACATCCTTATCATTTATCGCCCTCCAGGTTCCCTCGGAGAGTTCATCAATGAGCTTGATGCCTTGATAAGCTCCTTTCCTGAGGACGGCTCACCTCTCACAGTTCTGGGCGACTTTAACCTCCCCACGCCTACCTTTGACTCATTCCTCTCTGCCTCCTTCTTTCCACTCCTCTCCTCTTTTGACCTCACCCCTCTCACCTTCCCCCCTACTCACAAGGCAGGAAATACGCTCGACCTCATCTTTACTAGATGCTGTTCTTCCACTAACCTCGTTGCAACTCCCCTCCAAGTCTCCGACCACTACCTTGTATCCTTTTCCCTCTCGCTCTCATCCAACACTTCCCACACTGCCCCTACTCGGATGGTATCGCGCCGTCCCAACCTTCGCTCTCTCTCCCCCCGCTACTCTCTCCTCTTCCATCCTATCATCTCTTCCCTCTGCTCAAACCTTCTCCAACCTATCTCCTGATTCTGCCTCCTCAACCCTCCTCTCCTCCCTTTCTGCATCCTTTGACTCTCTATGTCCCCTATCCTCCAGGCCGGCTCGGTCCTCCCCTCCCGCTCCGTGGCTCGACGACTCATTGCGAGCTCACAGAACAGGGCTCCGGGCAGCCGAGCGGAAATGGAGGAAAACTCGCCTCCCTGCGGACCTGACATCCTTTCACTCCCTCCTCTCTACATTTTCCTCTTCTCTCTCTGCTGCTAAAGCCACTTTCTACCACTCTAAATTCCAAGCATCTGCCTCTAACCCTAGGAAGCTCTTTGCAACCTTCTCCTCCCTCCTGAATCCTCCTCCCCCTCCCCCTCCTCCTCTCTGCAGATGACTTCGTCAACCATTTTGAAAAGAAGGTCGACGACATCCGATCCTCGTTTGCTAAGTCAAACGACACCGCTGGTTCTGCTCACACTGCCCTACCCTGTGCTCTGACCTCTTTCTCCCCTCTCTCTCCAGATGAAATCTCGCGTCTTGTGACGGCCGGCGCCCAACAACCTGCCCGCTTGACCCTATCCCCTCCTCTCTTCTCCAGACCATTTCCGGAGACCTTCTCCCTTACCTCACCTCGCTCATCAACTCATCCCTGACCGCTGGCTACGTCCCTTCCGTCTTCAAGAGAGCGAGAGTTGCACCTTCTGAAAAAACCTACACTCGATCCCTCCGATGTCAACAACTACAGACCAGTATCCTTCTTTCTTTTCTCTCAAAACTCTTGAACGTGCCGTCCTTGGCCAGCTCTCCCGCTATCTCTCTCAGAATGACCTTCTTGATCCAAATCAGTCAGGTTTCAAGACTAGTCATTCAACTGAGACTGCTCTTCTCTGTATCACGGAGCGCTCCGCACTGCTAAGCTAACTCTCTCTCCTCTGCTCTCATCCTTCTAGACCTATCGGCTGCCTTCGATACTGTGAACCATCAGATCCTCCTCTCCACCCTCTCCGAGTTGGGCATCTCCGGCGGCCCACGCTTGGATTGCGTCCTACCTGACAGGTCGCTCCCTACCAGGTGGCGTGGCGAGAATCCGTCTCCACACCACGTGCTCTCACCACTGGTGTCCCCCAGGGCTCTGTTCTAGGCCCTCTCCTATTCTCGCTATACACCAAGTCACTTGGCTCTGTCATAACCTCACATGGTCTCTCCTATCATTGCTATGCAGACGACACACAATTAATCTTCTCCTTTCCCCCTTCTGATGACCAGTGGCGAATCGCATCTCTGCATGTCTGGCAGACATATCCGTGTGGATGACGGATCACCACCTCAAAGCTGAACCTCGGCAAGACGGAGCTGCTCTTCCTCCCGGGGAAGGACTGCCCGTTCCATGATCTCGCCATCACGGTTGACAACTCCATTGTGTCCTCCTCCCAGAGCGCTAAGAACCTTGGCGTGATCCTGGACAACACCCTGTCGTTCTCAACTAACATCAAGGCGGTGGCCCGTTCCTGTAGGTTCATGCTCTACAACATCCGCAGAGTAAACCCTGCCTCACACAGGAAGCGGCGCAGGTCCTAATTACATTTACATTTAAGTCATTTAGCAGACGCTCTTATCCAGAGCGACTTACAAATTGGTGCATTCACCTTATGACCTCCAGTGGAACAGTAGTGCATCTAAATCTTTTCAGGGGAGGGGTGAGAGGGATTACTTTATCAGGCACTTGTCATCTCCCGTCTGGATTACTGCAACTCGCTGTTGGCTGGGCTCCCCTGCCTGTGCCATTAAACCCTACAACTCATCCAGAACGCCGCAGCCCGTCTGGTGTTCAACCTTCCCAAGTTCTCTCCACGTCACCCCGCTCCTCGCTCCTCCACTGGCTTCCAGTTGAAGCTCGCATCCGCTACAAGACCATGGTGCTTGCCTCACGGAGCTGTGAGGGGAACGGCACCTCAGTACCTCCAGGCTCTGATCAGGCCCTACACCCAAACAAGGGCACTGGTTCATCCACCTCTGGCCTGCTCGCCTCCCTACCACTGAGGAAGTACAGTTCCCCGCTCAGCCCAGTCAAAACTGTTCGCTGCTCTGGCCCCCAATGGTGGAACAAACTCCCTCACGACGCCAGGACAGCGGGAGTCAATCACCACCCTTCCGGAGACACCTGAAACCCCACCTCTTTAAGGAATACCTAGGATAGGATAAAGTAATCCCTCTCACCCCCTCCCTGAAAAGATTTAGATGCACTACTGTTCCACTGGAGGTCATAAGGTGAATGCACCAATTTGTAAGTCGCTCTGGATAAGAGCGTCTGCTAAATGACTTAAATGTAAATGTAAAACTAACCTTGGTAGGTTTAGTCAGTGTCCTAACCAGTCATAAAGTAACTAACCGTGGTAGGTTTAGTCAGTGTCCTAACCAGACATAAAGTAACTAACCTTGGTAGGTTTAGTCAGTTTAACCAACGCCATAAAGTCAACCTTGTGGTTTAGTCAGTGTCTAACCAGCCATAAAGTAACTCACCTTGGTAGGTTTAGTCAGTGTCCTAACCAGTCATAAAGTAACTAACCTTGGTAGGTTTAGTCAGTGTCCTAACCAGTCATAAAGTAACTAACCTTGGTAGGTTTAGTCAGTGTCCTAACCAGTCATAAAGTAACGCAATAGGTCTAAATATACATGTGTCATAACAGTGTTATAACCATATTATGACAAGTTATGTCAGCTATTATTATTATTATTATTATTATTATGACATATTTTGAGGCTTATGACGCTCGGTGTCCCAGTAAAATGTTACCAAACTTTCGATCTTCAAATCAACACTTTGATGTATATAAAGGGTACTCACCTTGTCTGACAAAGTGTTCAAGGAAACGAATATAGCGACAACACAGGAATTAAGGTTGCATTGTGTCCACGCGATGCCAGCTCCTGTAAGTACAAAAGAGTTCTGTAAATAAAATAAAATAAAATTCACTGTTACACAGTCACCCATTATACATTGAGGTTATAATGCCCGAGAAGACGGTGTTTCGAGGATATATTGTGACGGATGTTTGTTGTCCATTGTTTACAATATATCCACCAAAACACCAGCTTCGAGGGCACTCTCATTTTATAAACGGGTTACCCAATTCAAATAATGATTCACATATTTTCATTAAATAAATATATATATATATATATTGATGAATTTATTCATGATATTTCATCTTTCAACAAGATATAGTGCCGATACAAATCTAGGGTTGCTACCCAAGCTGGTTGGTCATTCGTTCTATCGGTTTGGTTGCTAGAGACCCGACCCAGTCGTTCAGTCTTTTGTTCTGTATCAATGGACCCAGCTTCTTGAGTCATTCAGTCTTTTGTTCTGTATCTGTGGACCCAGTCGTTCAGTCTTTTTGTTCTGTATCTGTGGGCCCGACAGTCATTCAGTCTTTTTGTTCTGTATCTGTGGACCCGACCCAGAGGTTCATCTTTTTGTTCTGTATCTGTGGGCCCGACCAGGGTTCATCTTTATGTTCTGTATCTGTGGACTCATTATCTTTTGTTCTGTATCTGTGGACCCGACCCAGTCGTTCCAGTCTTTATGTTCTGTATCTGTGGACGTGACCCAGTCATTTATTCTTTTTTCTGTATCTATGGACCCGACCCAGTCGTTCTGTATCTGTGGACCCGACCCAGTCGTTCTGTATCTATGGACCCGACCCAGTCGTTCAGTCTTTTTGTTCTGTATCTGTGGACCCGACCCAGTCGTTCTGATCTATGGACGGGACCCAGTCGTTCAGTCTTTTTTGTTCTGTATCTGTGGATGCCCGACCCAGTCAGTCTTTTTGTTCTGTATCTGTCCCCGACCCAGTCATTTCTTTTGTTCTGTATCTGTGGACCCGACCCAGAGGTTCAGTCTTTTGTTCTGGACCCGACCCGTATCTTTTTGTGGGACCCGACCCAGAGGTTCAGTCTTTTTGTTCTGTCTGTGGACCCGACCCAGAGGTTCAGTCTTTTTGTTCTGTATCAATGGATGCGACCCAGTTGTTCAGTCTTGTTGTTCTGTATCTGTGGACCCGACCCAGAGGTTCAGTCTTTGTTCTGTATCTGTTCTGTTCTGTATCTAAATGTTCCATTGGGACATACTGGTATCTGGGACAACGTTTGTTGTTCTTATCCTTTGCTTGTTGTTCTGTATCTGTGGAGCCAACTTTTGTTCTGTATCTGTTCTGTTCTTCTAAATTTCCATTGGCAGGTCAGGTCAAAAAGCGCAAACAGAATAACAGCAAAGTAGCTGTATTTGCGTTTGTTTCAGCTGTTTTCTAGTGACGTTTATTTGGACACATCCATAACAATGAGCTAATGATCCACGATTTCACCCGGAGTAGAACATGTGCTCTCTCATCAGGACACTGTTGTTCAGAGGAGCTAACCAACAACACAGCTAACACAATCACTTCAAACTGAAGCTAGAAAGACTGCAAACTAGCTGCACTTCGTTTTGTTTGACCTGTTTGTACAGTATGTATCCATAAAAATGATGCCAACTGATTCATGATTTAGACTGGCTGAGAAACGCTGCCTGTCTGTCTCGTCCGACTTCAGACTCATTCATTACTACGGGACAGCTGGAGATCTAATTTAAATATTGAAACAATGTTGCAAATGTCAGAGAAACATTTGAAAACTAACTGTTAGTCTAAAATAAATGTGAGATAATGTCTAGATGCTTTTTATAGTGGAGATCAAGTTTATAAATTGCCTGGCTGGGCTGATGAGACGGTGGATTGCGCAGTCAGATGGAACAGAGTAAATAGGCATTTTAACGTCATAGATTTAACCGGTGGTAATTTATGGAACAGACGTCGGATGGACTGCGGTTTTAACCAATCAGCATTCAGGATTAGAACCACCCATCCTATAATGGATTATAATAGGTGTAGAGTATAATAGGATTGAATAGAACAGAATAGAATGCACATGCAAGCTGCAAATATCAATACAACATATGTTTCTCTACTGTACCTTGATGTAAGGATCTGGTCCAGAGCCTCCCTCTCTTGGTTCTTTCAGAAGCAACACATGCATTTCGACAGATGACTCAGAGCCCTGTGGAATAAGACAAGAAGGGATACAACGTAATGTTACCGTCTGTCAATGATGAACATCGTTAACACATTAAAAAAAATCCACTGAATGCAGATTTACACTATTTAGTGAGATTATAAACTGAATGACTGACCCGGTGCAGTAGCTTCCGAACAGAAGGTTGACGGGGGTGTGTAACCCCGTAGAGGGCTAACGTTACACCCAGCGCCTGTCATATGTCGCCTACTGATAACAATGCTGTTGAGCCATGAATCAACTGTTTTCATAGCTCGGACCATTTATCAATTAGAGGCATGCGGTGTTATTCAGTCAGCTGTAGAGCTCGGGTCTCTCATGCACCAGTGTACTGTACGTTTTATGTACTTGCAATGTTGTTATGTTATGCAATACAATTCAAATATGGAGCTGTCACTTCTGAGCCAACGCGATACATTACTTGGCATCGTAGACGCAACCATAAAACAATAACTGCACACACAATAATTATCATGCTTAACTATTGAGCTAACTAGTTTTCGTTTTCAAGTCAACAGAAAATGAACAGAAACCGTAGAAAAATCAACAACAATTGGATGTACACAAACACTGTACCTCAAGCTCTTCCTCCAGCTGGCTTCATGGCTACTACTAAAACGAGAAAATAGGGGACATCAAAATAGTCATGTTTTGTTAGGATAATACTTGAGCAATAACAATGAATTTTATCACTACAGTTACAATTATAGAAAGTAATCGTTTGTTTTTTTCTTCTGGAACAGTTCAGTAAACAATATTCTAACATATTTTAAATATAATTTAAAATACAATATATATATCCCTTTTAATCAAAATGGTTTATTCCATTCTGCTGTCAGAATGAGAAACTGGACGCCATTGCGGTTCCACACTCGGACATTCCAAGCATAACGAAGCATGCAACAATTGATCCAAAATGGCCGCTACAGTGTCTCAGTTTCTCAGTACACCAACTCCACTTTAATCCCTTTCCCCATACGCGTGGTATCTGTTTAGGCAGCATGGCTTCTTCAGCGAAAAGACGAGCAGTTGGAAAAGGAGAAAATCCCACTGATAGTGAGGATAACAGCTCTGATGAAGGATTGGAAAACGACGGGAATTCATTAGAGAATGACAGCGGATCAGAAGAGGAGATCAATGAAGTAGGATAATGTCTCTAGTGAACGCTATATTCCTGGCCTAGCAGGCTAGCTAGCATTGGCTAAACGTGTTAGATGGGTTAGATAGATAGATAGCTTTTTTTTAAACAACTGTTCATATCAATCTAGTTAACGATGGTTAAGTATGCTAGGGACATGCTAAACATTGCCAGTCGATCACTTCAGAGTTTTAAACTAGATAAATAGTGAAATGCATGAACATTTACACACTTAAAAACCATAAGAGTAGTTTAGACAAACAACACAATCGAAACCAGTATTGACACTAAAACCGTCCCCATCAAGTCCAAAACATTGTCTCGGGAGTCGGGACTTGTATTAAAAAACATTTTTTGTTTGTTTCAGGAGGTCATTGTAGACTTTGAGGCCCATGCCATTACTCACAATGACTACAACGGGGTCAAGAAACTCATGCAACAGCTGTTTCTGAAGGCTCGTGTCAATACATCCGAGTTGACCGATCTCCTCATCCAGCAGAATCATATTGGAAGCGTCATCAGGGTAAGAAACCAGACGCGTTGAGACTATCAGACCATCACTAAATATGCATCATACAATTTAACGTATTATATTAAACTCCCAAAATATGATTACACACATATGCTCTCTTCAAATCAGTTGTATTCGTCGTATCAAATCAGTTGTATTCATGTTTAGCAGATGCTATTGTGGGTGTAGCGAAATGCTTGTATTTCTAGCTCCAGTTTCCTTCTCCCACATCCAACGGAGAACAATTGATATGAATTCAGTAGCATCATGTAAGTCTTTCTGCTTGTTTTGTTGTCAGCAAGCAGAGGTGCCAGAGGACAGCGATGATGACGAGGATCCAGCCGATGAGGTGTTTGGTTTCATCAGCATGCTCAACCTCACTGAGAGAAAGGTAGGTACAGTCAGATGTTATGTTATCTATTTGGGGTGGCAGGTAGCCTAGCGGTCAGAGCATTGGGCCAGTAACCTAAAAGGTTGCTAGATCAAATCCCCCGAGCTGACAAGGTAAAAATCTGTCATTCTGCGCCTGAACAAGGCAGTTAACCCCACTGTTCCCCGGTAGGCTGTCATTGTAAATAAGAATTTGTTCTTATAACTGACTTGCCTAGTTAAATAAAGGTTAAATAAATAAAAAAATATATATAATCTGTGAAATCACTAAACTTGACATTTTCTCAACCAATGAGATGTTAAGAGATAAAAGACATTGTCGTTCACTCTTCTCTCTGTCTGAATCTGATATTTTAAAAGGTCGACCTTGAGGAAAGATCAATGTATTAGCTTACTTCCTCTTCCTGCCTACTGCACTAGCCTGCATTTTGACCAATCACGGCAGTCTGGTGAATAAGGTCTATATGTTAGTAACTGTGTTCTGATCCGTCCACAGGGTGTCCAGTGTGTGGAGGAGGTAAAGGATCTGATCCTGGGTCAGTGTGAGAAGAGTTGTCCCCATACTATGACAGACGATCTGGAGAAGGTCCTCAACGACACCAGTAAGCCTGTGGGACTGCTGCTCAGCGAGAGGTTCATCAACGTGCCCCCACAGATCGCCCTGCCTCTCCACAATCGCCCTGCCCCTCCACAGCTACAGTGAGTCTCTGTCTAAGCCTAACCCCCACAGATCGCCCTGCCCCTCCACAAACAGCTACAGTGAGTCTCTGTCTAACCCTAACCCCCACAGATCGCCCTGCCTCTCCACAAACAGCTACAGTGAGTCTGTCTAACCCCCACAGATCGCCCTGCCTCTCCACAAACAGCTACAGTGAGTCTCTGTCTAACCCTAACCCCACAGATCACCCTGCCCTCCACAAACAGCTACAGTGAGTCTCTGTCTAACCCCACAGATCCCCTGCCCCTCCACAGAGCTACAGTGAGTCTCTGTCTAACCCCCCACAGATCCCCTCCACAAACAGCTACAGTGAGTCTCTGTCTAACCCCCCACAGATCGCCCCTGCCTCCCACAAACAGCTACAGTGAGTCTGTCTAACCCCCACAGATCGCCCTGCCTCTCCACAAACAGCTACAGTGAGTCTCTGTCTAACCCCCACAGATCGCCCTGCCCCTTCACAAACAGCTACAGTGAGTCTGTCTAACCCTAACCCCCACAGATCACCCTGCCTCTCCACAAACAGCTACAGTGAGTCTGTCTAACCCCCACAGATCGCCCTGCCTCTCCACAAACAGCTACAGTGAGTCTCTGTCTAACCCCCACAGATCGCCCTGCCTCTTCACAAACAGCTACAGTGAGTCTGTCTAACCCCCCACAGATCATCCTGCCCCTCCACAAACAGCTACAGTGAGTCTGTCTAACCCTAACCCCACAGATCGCCCTGCCACTCTACAAACAGCTACAGTGAGTCTGTCTAACCCCACAGATCGCCCTGCCCCTCCACAAACAGCTACAGTGAGTCTGTCTAACCCCCACAGATCACCCTGCCTCTCCACAAACAGCTACAGTGAGTCTCTGTCTAACCCTAACCCCCACAGATCACCCTGCCCCTCCACAAACGGCTACAGTGAGTCTCTGTCTAACCCCCACAGATCGCCCTGCCCCTCCACAAATAGCTACAGTGAGTCTCTGTCCCTGCCCCTGCCTCTCCACAAACAGCTACAGTGAGTCTCTGTCTAACCCTAACCCCCACAGATCTGCCCTGCCCCTCCTACAAACAGCTACAGTGAGTCTCTGTCTAACCCCACAGATCGCCCTGCCCCTCCACAAACAGCTACAGTGAGTCTCTGTCTAACCCTAACCCCCACAGATCACCCTGCCTCTCCACAAACAGCTACAGTGAGTCTCTGTCTAACCCTAACCCCCACAGATCACCCTGCCCCTCCACAAACAGCTACAGTGAGTCTCTGTCTAACCCCCACAGATCGCCCTGCCTCTCCACAAACAGCTACAGTGAGTCTGTCTAACCCTCCACAAACAGCTACAGTGAGTCTGTCAACAGATCGCCCTGCCCTCCACAAACAGCTACAGTGAGTCTCTGTCTAACCTAACCCCCACAGATCACCCTGCCACTCCACAAACAGCTACAGTGAGTCTGTCTAACCCCCACAGATCGCCCTGCCCCTCTAAACAGCTACAGTGAGTCTCTGTCTAACCCCCACAGATCACCCTGCCCCTCTAAACAGCTACAGTGAGTCTCTGTTTAACCCCCACAGATCACCCTGCCCTCTAAACAGCTACAGTGAGTCTCTGTCTAACCCTAACCCCCACAGATCACCCTGCCCCTCCACAAACAGCTACAGTGAGTCTCTGTCTAACCCCCACAGATCGCCCTGCCACTCTACAAACAGCTACAGTGAGTCTGTCTAACCCCCACAAATCACCCTGCCCCTCTAAACAGCTACAGTGAGTCTGTCTAACCCCCACAGATCACCCTGCCCCTCTAAGCAGCAGAGTCCAGTTACCTCCCCTTTCTCTTTCAGTTATCCCACCTGGGTCATGTTCATTAGGGTCACAACTCCAAAGAAAACATCCTGAAACAGGGATGGACTACCTGCAGTTGTCCAATAAGAAACTCAGTTTTTTGATTTACATTTCATAATGTTAAAACATGTTCTGTTGCAGATTACTGTACTGTCAACAAGACGTGCTCTCAGATTACTGTACTGTCAACAAGGCGTGCTCTCAGATTACTGTACTGTCAACAAGACACGCTCTCAGATTACTGTACTGTCAGCAAGACACGACAAGACTGTCAACAAGACATGCTCTCTCAGATTACTGTACTGTCAACAAGACATGCTCTCAGATTACTGTACTGTCAACAAGACACGCTCTCAGATTACTGTACTGTCAACAACTCAGATTAACTCTACAACACATGCTAGATTAAGACGTGCTCTCAGATTACTGTACTGTCAACAAGACACGCTCTCAGATTACTGTACTGTCAACAAGACACGCTCTCAGATTACTGTACTGTCAACAAGACACGCTCTCAGATTACTGTACTGTCAACAAGACATGCTCTCAGATTACTGTACTGTCAACAAGACATGCTCTCAGATTACTGTACTGTCAACAAGACATGCTCTCAGATTACTGTACTGTCAACAAGACGTGCTCTCAGATTACTGTACTGTCAACAAGACATGCTCTCAGATTACTGTACTGTCAACAAGACACGCTCTCAGATTACTGTACTGTCAACAAGACACGCTCTCAGATTACTGTACTGTCAACAAGACACGCTCTCAGATTACTGTACTGTCAACAAGACGTGCTCTCAGATTACTGTACTGTCAGCAAGACACGCTCTCAGATTACTGTCAACAAGACACGCTCTCAGATTACTGTACTGTACTGTCAACAAGACAAGACACGCTCAGATTACTGTACTGTCAACAAGACACGCTCAGATTAACTGCTCTCAGATTACTGTACTGTCAACAAGACACGCTCTCAGATTACTGTACTGTCAACAAGACACGCTCTCAGATTACTGTACTGTCAACAAGACACGCTCTCAGATTACTGTACTGTCAACAAGACACGCTCTCAGATTACTGTACTGTCAACAAGACACGCTCTCAGATTACTGTACTGTCAACAAGACACGCTCTCAGATTACTGTACTGTCAACAAGACACGCTCTCAGATTACTGTACTGTCAACAAGACACGCTCTCAGATTACTGTACTGTCAACAAGACACGCTCTCAGATTACTGTACTGTCAACAAGACACGCTCTCAGATTACTGTACTGTCAACAAGACACGCTCTCAGATTACTGTACTGTCAACAAGACACGCTCTCAGATTACTGTACTGTCAACAAGACACGCTCTCAGATTACTGTACTGTCAACAAGACACGCTCTCAGATTACTGTACTGTCAACAAGACACGCTCTCAGATTACTGTACTGTCACATATTTACTGTACTGTCAACAAGACACGCTCTCAGATTACTGTACTGTCAAAAGACACGCTCTCAGATTACTGTACTCTCAACAAGACACGCTCTCAGATTACTGTACTGTCAACAAGACACGCTCCATCAGATTACTGTACTGTCAACAAGACACGCTCTGGCAGATTACTGTACTGTCAACAAGACACGCTCTCAGATTACTGTGACTGTCAACAAGACACGCTCTCAGATTACTGTACTGTCAACAAGACGGTACGCTCTCAGATTACTGTACTGTCAACAAGACACGCTCTCAGATTACTGTACTGTCAACAAGACACGCTCTCAGATTACTGTACTGTCAACAAGACACGCTCTCAGATTACTGTACTGTCAACAGGCAGTCAGTTAAGATCTACGTATTTCAACAAGACACCTTACTGTGGGGGTCAACTGCCTTGTTCATGGGGGTCAGACACGCTCTCAGTACTGGGGCAGACACGCTCAACAGTGGGGGACACGCCTCTGTCAACAAGACACGCTCTCAGTTACTGTACTGGGGGCAAGACACGCTCTCAGATTACTGTACTGTCAACAAGACCTTCAGTTTACTGTACTGGGGGCAGACACGCCTACTTACTGTCAACAAGACACGCCTCTCAGATTACAGTACTGTCAACAAGAACGCTCTCAGATTACTGTACTGTCAGGGGGCAAGACACGCTCTCAGATTACTGTACTGTCAGCAAGACAGCTCTTTACTCTCAGCAAGACACGCTTAGTTACTGTACTGTCAACAAGACGTGCTCTCAGATTACTGTCAACAAGACTACCTGCTCCCCTTAACCACAAGACACGTGCCCCCTCTCTCAGACTACCTGCCCACTGTACTGTCAGCAAGACACGCTCTCAGATTACTGTCAACCAAGACACGCTCTCAGATTACTGTACTGTCAACAAGACGTGCTCTCAGATTACTGTACTGTCAACAAGACGTGCCTCAGATTACAGAACAAGACGGCTTACCACTGTACTGCCTCAACTCTCAGATTACTGTACTGTCAGCAGTCACGCTCACTGTCAGCAAGACACGCTCTCAGATTACTGTACTGTCAACAAGGCATGCTCTCAGATTACTGTAACTGTCAGCAATTACACTGTCACAACGCTCTCAGATTACTGTACTGTCACACTGTCAACAAGACGCTCTCAGATTACTGTACTGTCAACAAGACACGCTCTCAGATTACTGTCAGTCAACAAGACACGCTCTCAGATTACTGTACTGTCAACAAGACGTGCTCTCAGATTACTGTACTGTCAGCAAGACCACTCAGATTACTGTCAGATTACTGTCAACAAGACACGCTCTCAGATTACTGTACTGTCAACAAGACCTCTCAGATTACTGTCAAGACATGCTAGACACACTGTCACTGCTCTCAGATTACTGTACTGTCAACAAGACACGCTCTCAGATTACTGTACTGTCAACAAGACAAGCCACAGATTACTACTGCTCTCAGATTACTAGGCTACTGTCAACAAGACTGTCAACAAGACACGCTCTCAGATTACTGTACTGTCAACAAGACACTAGACTCTCAGATTACTGTACTGTCAACCACTGTCAGACACGCCCCCTCTCAGATTACTGTACTGTCAACAAGACACGCTCTCAGATTACTGTACTGCAAGACAACCACTAGACTACCTGCTCTCAGATTACTGTACTGTCAACAAGACATGCTCTCAGATTACCTGTACTGTCAACCACTAGACTACCTGTCTCCTCAATTACTGACTACTGTCTGTCAACAAGACGTCTCCACTAGATTACAGTACTGTCAGCAAGACACCTCTCAGATTACCTGTCACAAGACACGCTCTAGATTACTGACTACCTGACATGCTCTCAGATTACTAGTACTGTCAACAAGACGTGCTCTCAGACCACTGTACTGCCCCCTCTAACACGCCAAGACACTCTAGACCACTAGTACTGTCAACCAAGACTACTGTACTGCTCCCTCAGACACGCTAGATTACTGTACTGTCACAAGACACCTCTCAGATTACTGTACTGTCACAAGACATGCTCTCAGATTACTAGGCTACTGTCAACAAGACAAGACTACTGCTCAACAAGACACGCTCTCAGATTACTGTACTGTCAACAAGACACGCACTCAGATTACTGTAGTGTCTAACCACAGGCTAGGAAACCACTAGGCTCCTGCAGATTACCACTGTACTGAACCCTCTAACCACTAGAGCCCCCCTCTCTCAGATACCTGTCCCCCCCCTCTAACCAAGACTACTGTCCCCCAACTGACATATTTGACTTACCTGTACTGTCACCACTAGACTACGCTCTCCAGATTATGTAACCACTAGACAGCTGTCCCTACTATTAAAAACATAGACACCATCATTCTCCCAGATTACTAGTACTGTCAACCACTAGACTACCTGCCCAGTCTAACCACTAGACTACTGCCCCCTGATGTCAGTAAGACTACCTGCCCCCCCTCAACCACTTACCTGCCCCTCAACCACTAGCTACCTGCCCCTCTAGATTACTAGGCTACTGTTTTCAACCACTTTTAGACTTAACGAGCTCTCCAGATTAAGACTGTCTACAAGACACGCTCTCGGGAACACTGGGGTTACCTGCCTTGTTCCACCCCCTCTCCAGACTTGCCCCCCACCTGTCAACCACTAGACTACCTGCCCCCACCCCTCTAACCACTCAGTTACTGTCCCCCTCTAACCACTAGACTACCTGCCCTCTAACCACTAGACTACCTGTCAACCACTAGACTACCTGCCCAGATCTAACCACTAGGCTAACTGCCTCCCCCTCTAACCACTGACTACCTGCCTCCCCCCCAACCAAGACCTGCCTCCCCTCTTTACTGTACTACCTGCCAAGACCTCTAACCACTAGGCTACCTGCCTCCCCCTCTAACCACTAGACTACCTGCCCCCCCCCTCTAACCACTAGGCTACCTGCCTCCCCTCTAACCACTAGACTACCTGCCCCCCTCTAACCACTAGACTACCTGCCCCCTCTAACCACTAGGCTACCTGCCTCCCTCTAACCACTAGACTACCTGCCCCCCCTAACCACTAGGCTACCTGCCCCCCCTCTAACCACTAGGCTACCTGCCCCCCTCTAACCACTAGGCTACCTGCCTCCCCCTCTAACCACTAGACTACCTGCCCCCCCCTCTAACCACTGGCTACCTGCCTCCCCTCTAACCACTAGACTACCTGCCTCCCCCTCTAACCACCAGACTACCTGCCCCCCCCCTCTAACCACTGGACTACCTGCCTCCCCCCCCTAACCACTAGACTACCATCATCCCCCTGGCTGTTTCACCAGGCTACCTGCCTCCCCCTCTAACCACCCAGGCTACCTGCCCCAACCACTAGGCTACCTACCTGCCTGATAACCACTAGACTACCTGGATCCCTCTAACCACTAGGCGCCTGTCCCCCCCCTCTAACCACTAGACTACCTGCCTCCCCTCTAACCACTAGACTACCTGCCCCCCCTCTAACCACTAGGCTACCTGCCTCCCCCTCTAACCACTTAGGCTACCTGTCCCCCTTAACCACTAGGCTACCTGCCTCCCCCTCTAACCACTGGGCTACCTGCCCCCCTAACCACTAGACTACCTGCCCCCCTCTAACCACTAGGCTACCTGCCTCCCCCTCTAACCACTAGACTACCTGCCCCCTCTAACCACTAGGCTACCTGCCCCCTCTAACCACTAGGCTACCTGCCTCCCCCTCTAACCACTAGGCTACCTGCCTCCCCCTCTAACCACTGACTACCTGCCCCCCTCTAACCACTAGACTACCTGCCTCCCCCCTAACCACTAGACTACCTGCCTCCCCCTCTAACCACTAGGCTACCTGCCCCCCTCTAACCACTAGACTACCTGCCTCCCCCTCTAACCACTAGACTACCTGCCCCCCCTCTAACCACTAGGCTACCTGCCCCCTCTAACCACTAGACTACCTGCCTCCCCCCTCTAACCACTAGGCTACCTGCCTCCCCCCTCTAACCACTAGACTACCTGCCCCCCCTCTAACCACTAGACTACCTGCCCCCCCTCTAACCACTAGACTACCTGTCCCCCTCTAACCACTAGACTACCTGCCCCCCTCTAACCACTAGGCTACCTGCCCCCCTCTAACCACTAGGCTACCTGTCTCCCCCTCTAACCACTAGACTACCTGCCCCCCTCTAACCACTAGACTACCTGCCCCCCTCTAACCACTAGACTACCTGCCCCCCCTCTAACCACTAGACTACCTGCCTCCCCCTCTAACCACTAGGCTACCTGCCTCCCCTCTAACCACTAGACTACCTGCCCCCCCTCCCCTCTAACCACTAGGCTACCTGCCCCCCTCTAACCACTAGACTACCTGCCTCCCCCTCTAACCACTAGGCTACCTGCCTCCCCCTCTAACCACTAGGCTACCTGCCCCCCCCTCTAACCACTAGACTACCTGCCCCCCTCTAACCACTAGACTACCTCCCCCCCCTCTCTAACCACTAGGCTACCTGCCCCCCTCTAACCACTAGGCTACCTGTCCCCCCTCTAACCACTAGGCTACCTGTCCCCCCCCTCTAACCACTAGGCTACCTGCCTCCCCCTCTAACCAGAGGTTATATACCACTAGAGGCTTATATCCCACTATAGAGGCTGTATACAGTAGAGGCTGTCCCCCTAGACCACTAGGCTACCTGTAGGCCCCCTACTAGAGGCTGTATACAGTAGGCGCTACCTGCCCCCCTCTAACCACTAGGCTGTATACAGTGCCCCTGTAACCAGTAGACCCCCAGTAGAGGCGCTGTATACTAGAGGGCAATAGGCTGTATACTGCCTCCCTCTAACCAGAGGCTACCTGCCTCCCCTATATACCAGTAGGCTACCTGCCTCCCCTCTAACCACTAGGCTACTACTGCCCCCCTACAGTAGAGGCTACAACAGTAGGCTATATAGAGGTTGTATACAGTAGAGGCTACAGTAGGGGCTGTATACAGTAGGGGCTGTATACAGTAGGGCTATACAGTAGGGGCTGTATACAGTAAGCTGTATACTGTAGAGAGTCTGTATACAGTAGGGGCTGTATACAGTAGGGGCTACATACAGTAGAGAGGCTATATACAGTAGAGGGTTATATACAGTAGAGAGCTATATACAGTAGAGAGGCTATATACAGTAGAGAGGCTATATACAGGAGAGAAGCTATATACAGTAGAGGGGCTATATACAGTAGAGAAGTTATATACAGTAGAGAGGCTATATACAGTAGAGGGGCTATATACAGTAGAGGCTATATACCAGTAGAGAAGCTATATACAGTAGAGGCTATATACAGTAGAGAGGCTATATACAGTAGGGAGGCTATATACAGTAGGGAGGCTATATACAGTAGGAGGCTATATACAGTAGAGAGGCTATATACAGTAGAGGCTATATACAGTAGAGGCTATATACAGTAGAGAGGCTATATGCCCAGTAGAGGCTATATGCCCAGTAGAGAGGCTATATGCCCAGTAGAGAGGCTATATACAGTAGAGGCTATTCACTGTCTTGACCATTTGTCCATGTCCCCACTACAGCAAGCCACCATGAAGTTCCACTACTCGGTGCAGGAGGAGACGGACAGCGTCCTGAGCGGGCGGTGGTCCTTCGACGACGTCCCCATGAAGCCGCAGCGTACCGTGATGCTCATCCCGGCAGACAGGATGTCAGCCGTCATGGACAAGCTCAAAGAATACCTGACCGTGTGACCAAAACCGTACAGAGTAAAAAAAACCTCTGGTGAACGAAACAGGACTGATGTCTTTAAAACAAGCCCCTCTGGATCATTCTTTTTGCAATGTAAAATTCGATACAAAACATCGAAAGGACTGGAAAGCTTTTTGTTAAGCGGAGAATAATGTCATTTTGTAACGGTTCCCTTCAGCCCAGCGGTTTTATTTTTATTTTTTAAATGTATCTTTTGACAAAATAAATAATTTCAGACCTTCGGTCGTAGTTCAAAGCACTGTATTTACAGATTCATGTAAAAAACATAGTGATTGTTTTAACATTTCAGTACAAACAATTTCTTACACAATATTAGGGTTATCGAGCAAATGGTGTATTTTTCTGTGAAGGAATATCAGACGTTCAAACTTGATTTGGTGATCTGGATTCATTTATTGGGGTGATACTCTTATTAGAATATAAGCTAATTATTTACTGTAATATCAAATTACCAAGGCAGTTACCACCTGACTGAATTAAAGATATGAACAATAGTGTACGGCAAGTCAGTCATTTGGAAGTTGATCTAACCCAGGGGTTTTTCAAAACTTTCCTCGGGGGGATCCCCCCCCCGACCCCCCCAGCTGTTCCATATGTGAACTATTCCACAGCTCACACCTGATTCATCTAATCACTGAGTCAATCAGGTGACATAGTTCGGGGCTACAACAACATTGTGAAAAGTCTGGGTGTTCTCCGAGGAGCGCTGTTCTCATCAACGATGATTGTCTTTTCAGTAAAAGTTGGTGCAGTGCTGAAGCTCTCCACCAGAGGTCACTGTAGCACACATCTGTCATAAGACTGAGCCACGGTACTGCAGTCCTTATCCGCTTTGCTGTTGATTGTCAGGGTCTGTTGCTTGTCTTGACGTCCAGATCCGTCCCGGTCCAGAATGTGCTGTAGTAGGTCTTTACTCTCACTAGGAGGCAGGTTGTAATAGAAATACTGAGGAGCCGTCTGGATGAACCTACAGAGAGAAGACACTGATATTACAGAAATACTGGAGGGGCCGTCTGGATGAACTATTGGTTAGAGGGGAGGGGCCTCGGGGGTCATTGGAGGAGGGGCCTCGGAGGTCATTGGAGGAGGGGCCGTCTGGAAGAACCTACAGAGAGAAGACAACACTGATATTATAGAAATACTGGAGGGGCCGTCTGACTGAACCATTGGATGAGAAGGTTAGAGGGGAGGGGCCTCGGGGGTCATTGGATGAGAAGGTTAGAGGGGAGGGGCCTCGGGGGTCATTGGATGAGAAGGTTAGAGGGGAGGGGTCTCGGGGGTCACTGGATGAGAAGGTTAGAGGGAAGGGGCCTCTGACCTCATCCAATGCATTTTGAAAAAGAAGACAAGAATGGACATGAGGAGAAATGCATTGAGAAAGAGCCTTAGTTTGGCCCATTGACTTACACTGCAGGGGAGATTTCAGAGACTGTCCGGATACCGTGGTTTCCCGAGAGAGTATACTCATGGAACAGCACCCACTCTGGAAAACCCAATTGATGTGCCTTGGCCCCATAGCTGGAGGCAGGGTGGACCTGAGCCATGTGTCTGTTGGTCAACATGAAGTAGTTTCCTGAGCCATCCACATCACGGGCAATCTGACAACAGGGATAAAGGAACTTCATATTTGTCATTAAACAAATTACTTAATGGAAAGTGACAGGACACTGTCTTCCATACAGGACCCAGGACACTGACTTCCATACAGGACCCAGGACACTGACTTCCATACAGGACCCAGGACACTGACTTCCATACAGGACACTGACTTCCATACAGGACACTGTCTTCCATACAGGACACTGACTTCCATACAGGACACTGACTTCCATACAGGACCCAGGACACTGACTTCCATACAGGACACTGACTTCCATACAGGACACTGACTTCCATACAGGACCCAGGACACTGACTTCCATACAGGACACTGTCTTCCATACAGGACACTGACTTCCATACAGGACACTGACTTCCATACAGGACCCAGGACACTGACTTCCATACAGGACACCGACTTCCATACAGGACACCGACTTCCATACAGAACACTGTCTTCCATACAGGACACTGACTTCCATACAGGACACTGACTTCCATACAGGACACCGACTTCCACACAGGACACTGACTTCCATACAGGACACCGACTTTCACACAGGACACCGACTTTCACACAGGACACAGACTTCCACACAGGACACAGACTTCCACACAGGACACTGACTTCCATACAGGACACCGACTTCCATACAGGACACCGACTTCCATACAGGACACTGACTTCCATACAGGACACTGACTTCCATACAGGACCCAGGACACTGACTTCCATACAGGACACCGACTTCCATACAGGACACCGACTTCCATACAGAACACTGTCTTCCATACAGGACACTGACTTCCATACAGGACACTGACTTCCATACAGGACACTGACTTCCATACAGGACACCGACTTCCACACAGGACACCGACTTCCACACAGGACACCGACTTCCATACAGGACACCGACTTCCATACAGGACACCGACTTCCATACAGGACGGTGAGTTCATTCAGATGTTTAATGTGCATGTGATCCGGTCGGGAATTGAACCTTGGTGTTGCTAATGTAGTAGATTGGGATCTGCCACTTGTGCAGCCGAATAGCTAGCTTTCAGGGGCGTGACACGCTTCAGGAGGGCGGTCACGTATGCGATCCCTTCGGGAATTGAACCTTGGTTTTGCTAACCTCGGGTTGGAAACTCGGTATGGAGTGGAACCGGGAGGAAACGGAACACGCTTAAACGAGCAGTGGGACGTCCTCTACACCAGCACTACGGTTCTCCATTGTCCACCGACCTGCATGAAGAACCCTGCCAGCAGAGCTCTCTTGATGTTGAGTGTGTTGGTCTTGGTTCCGAAGGACGTCTCGGAGATGGGCAGCTCTATTCTCTTCAGGATGTCAGTCAACTCTGACCTGATGGCGTCTGCCGTCTGAAGGGCGCGGTGGTTCAGATGGTAGTCCTGACACCACTTCTCTACGCTGAAGTCTGAGGGAATAACAGAAAGAAACATTCAGCTACAAGTGAGGAGAAGAGAATAGAATCACGTAGAACAGAATTCAATTGCAAACAGAGCATTCGGAAAGTATTCAGACCCCTTGACTTTTTCCACATTTTGTTACTTTACAGCCTTATTATAAAATAGATTTAAATCGTTTTTTTTTTACCTCATCAATCTACACACAATACCCCCATAATGACAAGGCAAAAACAGGTTTTTAGAAAACAAACTGAAATATAACATTGATATAAATATTCAGGCCTTTTACTCAGCACTTTGTTGAAGCGACTTTGGCAGTGATTACAGCCTCGAGTCTTCTTGGGTATGATGCTACAAGCTTGGCACACCTGTATTTGGGGAGTTTCTACCGTTCTTCTCTGCAGATCCTCTCAAGCTCTATCAGGTTGGATGGGGAGCGTTGCTGCACAGCTATTTTCAGGTCTCTCCAGACATGTTAGATCGAGTTCAAGTCCAGGCTCTTGCTGGGCCACTCAAGGACATTCAGAGACTTGTCCCGAAACCACTCCTGCATTGTGTTGGCTGTGTACTTAGGGTTGTTGTCTTGTTGGAAGGTGAACCTTCACCCCAGTCTGAGGTCCTGAGTGCTCTGGAGCAGGTTTTCATCGAGGATCTCTCTGTACTTTGCTCCGTTCATCTTTGCCTCGATCCTGACTAGTCTCCCAATCCCTGCTGCTGAAAAACATCCCCACAGCATGATGCTGCCACCTCCATGCTTCACCGTAGGGTTGGTGCCAGGTTTCCTCCAGACGTGATGCTTGGCATTCAGGGCAAAGAGTTCAATCTTGGTTTCATCAGACCAGAGTCTTGCTTCTCATGGTCTGAGAGTCTTTAGGTGCCTTTTGGAAAACTCCAAGCGGGCTGTCATGTGCCTTTTACTGAGGAGTGGTTTCTGTCTGGCCACTCTACCATAAAGGCCTGATTGATGGAGTGCTACAGAGATGGTTGTCTTTCTGGAATGTTCTCCCATCTCCACAGGGGAGCTCTAGAGCTCGGTCAGAGTGACCACCGGTTCTTGGTCACCTCCCCTGACCAAGGCCCTTCTCCCCAATTGCTCAGTTTGGCAGGATGGCCAGCTCTAGGAAGAGTCTTGGTGGTTCTAAACTTCTTCCATTTAAGAATGATGGAGGCCACTGTGTTCTTGGGGACCTTCAATGCTGCAGAATGATGGAGGCCACTGTGTTCTTGGGGACCTTCAATGCTGCAGAAGTGTTTTGTTACCCTTCCCCAGATCTGTGCCTCGACCCAATCCTGTCTCGGAGCTCTACGGACAATTCCTTCAACCTCATGGCTTGGTTTTTGCTCTGGCATTCACTGTCAACTGTGGAACCTTGTATGTACACAGGTGTGTGCCTTTCTAAATCATTTCCAATCAATTTAATTTTCCACAGGTGGACTCCAATCAATTTGTAGAAACATCTTAAGGATGATCAATGGAAACAGGATGCACCTGAGCTCAATTTCGAGTCTCACAGCAAAGGGTCTGAATACTTATGTAAATAAGGCATTTCTGTTTTTTATTTTTTTTAACCAGTTTTCAATTTGTTATTATGGGTTGTTGTGTGTAGATTGAGGAGGGGGGGGGTGGACTATTTAATCCATTTTAGAATAAGGTTGTAACCTAACAAAACGTGGAAAAAGTCAAGGGGTCTGAATCCTTACCGAAGGCACTGTATAGTGAAGTATTTCACAATGTGATGCTTTTTTGAGCTCAATGGATGAGACTGACTGTCTCTTTCTGGCTGCATTTGAAGTAACTAACTCACATGTCTCTCTCTGGCTGCATTTGAAGTAACTAACTCACATGTCTCTCTCTCTGGCTGCATTTGAAGTAACTAACTCACATGTCTCTCTCTCTGGCTGTATTTGAAGTAACTAACTCACATGTCTCTCTCTCTGGCTGTATTTGAAGTAACTAACTCACATGTCTCTCTCTCTGGCTGCATTTGAAACTAACTCACATGTCTCTCTCTGGCTGTATTTGACTAACTCACATGTCTCTCTCTGGCTGCATTTGAAGTAACTAACTCACATGTCTCTCTCTGGCTGCATTTGAAGTAACTAACTCACATGTCTCTCTCTGGCTGCATTTGAAGTAACTAACTCACATGTCTCTCTCTGGCTGCATTTGAAGTAACTAACTCACATGTCTCTCTCTGGCTGCATTTGAAGTAACTAACTCACATGTCTCTCTCTGGCTGCATTTGAAGTAACTAACTCACATGTCTCTCTCTCTGGCTGCATTTGAAGTAACTAACTCACATGTCTCTCTCTGGCTGCATTTGAAGTAACTAACTCACATGTCTCTCTCTGGCTGTACTTGAAGGCGTTGTAGATGTTGATGAGGGTGAAGTGGTCTCCCTCAGGGTGCCGGAACTTTCTGTGACACTGTTGTACCTCTTGGGTCCTGCCAACAGGTGGCTCCAGGAAGCAGCTTGGCGCTAAACGCAAAACAGACAGAATCAATAAGGTGGTTAGCATTGGTGCTAACACAGACAGACAGAATCAATAGGGTGGTTAGCATTGGTGCTAACGCAAAACAGACATAATCAATAGGGTGGTTAGCATTGGTGCTAACGCAAAACAGACAGAATCAATAGGGTGGTTAGCACTGGCGCTAATGGAGACAGAGAATCATTAGAGGTTAGCATTGACGCTAACGCAGAAAGACAGAGAATCAATAGGGAGGTTAGCATTGGAGCTAAAACAGACATATCAACAGGGTTAGCATTGTTTGACCAAGCTACTCTCCCCGTATAGTACCTTGAGGATCATTGTCTGAGTGGGAGAAATAGCAGCCGCCTAGGCTTCAACTGCAAATGCTCAGAGACGAGACTATGTCAAATCAAATCAAATTTTATTTGTCACATACACATGGTTAGCAGATGTTAATGCGAGTGTAGCGAAATGCTTGTGCTTCTAGTTCCGACAATGCAGTGATAACCAACAAGTAATCTAACTAACAATTCCAAAACTACTGTCTTATACACAGTGTAAGGGGATAAGGAATATGTACATAAGGATATATGAATGAGTGATGGTACAGAGCAGCATACAGTAGATGGTATCAGTACAGTATATACATATGAGATGAGTATGTAGACAAAGTAAACAAAGTGGCATAGTTAAAGTGGCTAGTGACATAAGAATGCAGTCGATGATCTAGAGTACAGTATATACATATGCATATGAGATGAATAATGTAGGGTAAGTAACATTATATAAGGTAGCATTGTTTAAAGTGGCTAGTGATATATTTACATCATTTCCCATTATTAAAGTGGCTGGAGTTGGGTCAGTGTCAATGACAGTGTGTTGGCAGCAGCCACTCAATGTTAGTGGTGGCTGTTTAACAGTCTGATGGCCTTGAGATAGAAGCTGTTTTTCAGTCTCTCGTCCCAGCTTTGATGCACCTGTACTGACCTCGCCTTCTGGATGATAGCGGGGTGAACAGGCAGTGGTTCGGGTGGTTGATGTCCTTGATGATCTTTATGGCCTTCCTGTAACATCGGGTGGTGTAGGTGTCCTGGAGGGCAGGTAGTTTGCCCCCGGTGATGCGTTGTGCAGACCTCACTACCCTCTGGAGAGCCTTACGGTTGAGGGCGGAGCAGTTGCCGTACCAGGCGGTGATACAGCCCGCCAGGATGCTCTCGATTGTGCATCTGTAGAAGTTTGTGAGTGCTTTTGGTGACAAGCCGAATTTCTTCAGCCTCCTGAGGTTGAAGAGGCGCTGCTGCGCCTTCTTCACGACGCTGTCAGTGTGAGTGGACCAATTCAGTTTGTCTGTGATGTGTATGCCGAGGGACTTAAAACTTGCTACCCTCTCCACTACTGATCCATCGATGTGGATAGGGGGTGTTCCCTCTGCTGTTTCCTGAAGTCCACAATCATCTCCTTAGTTTTGTTGACGTTGAGTGTGAGGTTATTTTCCTGACACCACACTCCGAGGGCCCTCACCTCCTCCCTGTAGGCCGTCTCGTCGTTGTTGGTAATCAAGCCTACCACTGTTGTGTCGTCCGCAAACTTGATGATTGAGTTGAGGCGTGCATGGCCACGCAGTCGTGGGTGAACAGGGAGTACAGGAGAGGGCTCAGAACGCACCCTTGTGGGGCCCCGTGTTGAGGATCAGCGGGGAGGAGATGTTGTTGCCTACCCTCACCACCTGGGGGCGGCCCCGTCAGGAAGTCCAGAACCCAGTTGCACAGGGGGGGTCGAGACCCAGGGTCTCGAGCTTGATGACGAGCTTGGAGGGTACTATGGTGTTGAATGCCGAGCTGTAGTCGATGAACAGCATTCTCACATAGGTATTCCTCTTGTCCAGGTGGGTTAGGGCAGTGTGCAGTGTGGTTGAGATTGCATCGTCTGTGGACCTATTTGGGCGGTAAGCAAATTGGAGTGGGTCTAGGGCAGGGGTGTCAAAGTCAAATGGACGGAGGGCCAAATAAAAAAATCAGCTACAAGACGAGGGCCGGACTGTTCGAATGTTCATTGAAAAATTTTTAAATGACGCATATAGTCTAGTGAACCTAATTGAACCTACTGAAAACCTAACAAATATATTACAATATGATCAGATAAATAAAGCAATATTTTCTTATGGCTCTGTCAGTAATCTTTAATTTTCAACAGACACAAAAGACAAATTTCCTTTATATAAATATCCCCATAACATGAACATTAAATGAAAGAAACCGGTATTCAAGGCACCATCAGTAGACTATATTTTCTATTTTAGCAAAAGTGGGCTAAATTTACTTCAAAGAAAAAAACAATAATAGCAATTTTCTATCATCCACTCAACTGAAATATTTTTAAAATATAATTGGATTGAAATACAAAAAATAAAGTGCAAAAATCTATTAATCAAAAACAACACTTTGTTTAAGGAGAAGTAACATGCAGTGAAAACAAATATTAAATTTTAACTTTTAAACTTGAACTGAGTAAAAACTCTAAATATGTGATTGCACAGTAATGTTCACTTGTTTGAGGTTGAGGGTGATACTTGGTGGTGTCCATCTTTTCCACAAGTTCATCAATGTTCGGGGAAGGCTCTGAGCTGAAGAAATCCTCAGAATTGGTGGAGGTGTTCAGCAGTAAGTCGACTTCTGTGTGATGTTTGTTCAGGTTCATCAAAGAAAACAGTTGTTCACACAGGTATGTGCTGCCAAACATAGACAACGTTTGAGCAGCCTGGATGCGCAGCTGGGGCATTGTGCCGGGAGAAACGGGCGAACTCCGCAGCACCCACTGCCGCATATTTTGCCCTCAGTGCATCATTGCATTGGAGGTCAATCAACTCCATTTGGAGGTTTGGTGGTGAGCTTTCCACGTCAACAGCAAATGGGTTACCGAGCAGTTCAACCTGCTTTTTGTGCTTCAAAGTCAGCAAATCGGCGTCGAAAGTCAGCGGCAAGCATACCTATTTTATCAGCCAACTGTGTGCTCGGGAACGCACTGGTAGAGAGCTTCTCTTTCATGGTCTGGCAGCTGGGAAAGTGGCTCAAATTTTCTTTCCGCATCTGCGTCTCCCACAGAGTCAGTTTGGTTTTAAATGCCTTCACTGTACTGTACATATCAGAGATGACACGATCCCGACCCTGCAGCTGCAAGTTTATTGCATTCAGATGACTCGTAATGTCACACAGAAAAGCCATTTTCACACAGAAACATTTCGTCTCGGAGTTGTGTTGTGTCTTTCCCTTTGCTGTCCAAGAACAGACAAATCTCCTCACGAAGCTCGAAACATCTTTGAAGCACCTTTCCTGGCTTAGCCATCGCACCTCTGTGTGATAAGGCAAATCACCATGCTCCGTTTCTAACTCCGTCAGAAATGCCTTGAACTGGCGGTGATTCAAACCTTTGGCTCTGATAAAGTTAACTGTGCGCGTGATGATGCTCATTACATGCTCCATTTTCAAGGCTTTACCGCACAACGCTTCCTGGTGTATGATACAATGATAAGCTGTCAGCTCACCTGTCGCGTTTTCCTCTTGCATCTTTTCCCGTATCTTCGCCACCAGTCCGCTCCTGTGTCCACACATCGCAGGTGCTCCGTCGGTTGTCAAACCCACAAGTTTTTCCCTAAGGCAGCTCCATCTCATTTACACATCTTGACACCTCTTCATACAAATCATGCCCCGTAGTTGTGCCATGCATAGGACGTAAAGCCAAAAACTCCTCTGTCACGCTTAGGTTGGAGTCCACTCCCGCGGATGAAAATTGACAACTGGGCAATGTCAGAAATGTCGGTGCTCTCATCCACAGCCAAGGAATATGCAATAAAATCTTTTCCCTTTTTCACAAGCTGCTCTTTTAGATTGATGGACAACTGGTCTACTCTCTCGGCAATGGTGTTTCTGCTCAGACTCACATTTAAAAAGAGTTGCCTTTTTTCTGGGCAAACTTCGTCACAAACTTTAATCATGCAGTTTTTGATGAAATCCCCTCCGTAAATGGCCGGGCTGATTTAGCGATCTCTTCTGCCAAAATAAAACTGGCCTTGACAGCAGCCTGGCCTTGTGATTTGGCTTTTTGAACAGAGCCTGTCGAGATTTGAGGCCTCGTTTTAATTCCTCTGCCTTTTGTAGCCTTTGTTCCATGTCCATATTCTTGTTTTTGTCCGCGTGTTTTCGTTTCATAATGTCGTCTCAGATTATACTCTTTCAGTACCGCCACACTTTCTCCACACAGAAGACACACAGGTTTTCCAGCTACCTTCGTGAACATATACTCCGACTCCCACCTTGTTTGAAACCCCGGTTCTCAGTATCCACCTTCCGTTTTGCCATTTTTGATGGGTATCTGAAAGTTAATTTTACTGTGATGCTGACGACTGCTGTGCCAATAAATATTGAAATGAAGCAGCCTACTGCTCGGTGCGTCACCTTTGCATTGTGGGAAATGTAGTATTGGTGCGTGTAAAGATCTGCGGGCTGCCGGCTTGCTGCGGGCCGGTTCTAATAATAAATCAAGATCATCCCAGGGGCCGTAAAAAAACCTTCTTGCGGGCCGGATGTGGCCAGGGCCTTGACTCTGACATATGGTCTAGGGTGTCAGGTAGGGTGGAGGTGATATGGTCCTTGACTAGTCTCTCAAAAGCACTTCATGATGACGGAAGTGAGTGCTACGGGGCGGTAGTCGTTTAACTCAGTTACCTTAGCTTTCTTGGGAACAGGAACAATGGTGGCCCTCTTGAAGCATGTGGGAACAGCAGACTGGTATAGGGATTGATTGAATATGTCCGTAAACACACCGGCCAGCTGGTCTGCGCATGCTCTGAGGGCGCGGCTGGGGATGCCGTCTGGGCCTGCAGCCTTGCGAGGGTTAACACGTTTAAATGTCTTACTCACCTCGGCTGCAGTGAAGGAGAGACCGCATGTTTTCGTTGCAGGCCGTGTCAGTGGCAATGTATTGTCCTCAAACTGTCTGGCAGATTATACTGTCTGGCAGATTATACTGTCTGGCATACTGTCTGGCAGATTATACATCCAAAAGGTCAGAGACTAGACTATGTCCATATAGTAGATTATACTGTCTGGCAGATTATACTGTCTGGCAGATTATACTGTCTGGCAGATTATATATTCAAAAGGTCAGAGATGCCCGATGTAGTTGTCCATAATGGTTAAGACTGCTTATGATGGATATTCTAATATCTTCAGTAGTGGTTATAAAGGTGTTATGGATGTAAACATAAGTGTGAGGGTTTAACCCCATTACAAAACACAGAAGGGTGTGTTGCACCAACATGGTTTAAATCAATCTTAGATTAGACCTCATCTAGATTTTGTAAATCTACGTTTATAATTTCATCAGAGATGTGTTGCACCAGTTAATTTTAAGACTGGATTAGTTGATCTAAGGTTACATCATTATGATCGGTGATACGTGTCCTAATGGATTCACCATAGCAATATGTTGTAGTTCTATGGAGACAAACCAGCACTGGTCATTGCTCGCTAGTCAGCAAAGTTACTTTTCACTTCAGGCTAAGGATGAAATTAATTGCACTTATCTGTCAAATGATTTAGCTGGATAGTTGAGTTTAACGAACATGATAAACCACAGGAGATAAAATTGTTAATCACAAAGAAAATAAAGGACATGCAAATGACTTAGACACACACTGATATTTTATGCATTTAAACAGTGTCAGTTTAGATTTAATCCCAAAACTGAATTTAAATTGTTTTTTAAAACAATGGAGCAACAAGATTACATTTGATCTTGGTTTGAGTTGTAAATTGAATTTAGTGTAGAAGAAGGATTAGATTGATTATTGAAAACGAGGTTTAAGGTTCAGTGCAAAAACATTTCTAGATAAACCTTGATTAAACCCAGTTTAAGAGTTCATTCATGTTGGTGCAACCCACCCTGAGTGAATCAAATGAATCAAATAGAATCAAAAACATTACTAGATAAACCTTGATTAAACCCAGTTTAAGAGTTAATTAATCCATATTGGTGCAATCCACCCTGAGTGAATCAAATAGAATCAAATAGAATCAAAAACATTACTAGATAAACCTTGATTAAACCCAGTTTAAGAGTTCATCCATGTTGGTGCAACCCACCCTGAGTGAATCAAATAAAATAAAATGGGCCAAAGGTTGTAGGAGTGTAAACTACATACCTGATAGCATAGCTGCGATGGTCACCACCTCGTTCACACAATCAAACTCAAAGGACGCCAGCAGAGCCTTGGCCATCTGAGCGTCCAATGGCAACTCAGAGATTATGATCCCGATCTCTGATAGGTTCCCATCATCGTCCAATGCCATGGAGGTAATCCAGCTCCTCTAGTGACTGCATCAGACCCTCTGGATCTGGATAGGAAGTAGACAACTTAGATCATAGATAATAAAAACAAGATCTGGATAGTAAGTAGACAACTTAGATCATAGATAATAAAATACAAGATCTGGATAGGGAAGTAGATAATCCTTTACATTATAGATAAGAAGAGATATTAGACAGAGAAAACACCTGTTTAACAAAATGACTTGTCAGTTGATGCTTTGGATTATGATCATATACAGTGCCTTGCGAAAATTCGGCCCCCTTGAACTTTGCGACCTTTTGCCACATTTCAGGCTTCAAACATAAAGATATAAAACTGTATTTTTGTGAAGAATCAACAACAAGTGGGACACAATCATGAAGTGGAACGACATTTATTGGATATTTCTTGCAGTGCAGCAAACTCTCTCCAGAAGTTCAGTGAGGATCTCTGAATGATCCAATGTTGACCTAAATGACTAATGATGATAAATACAATCCACCTGTGTAATCAAGTCTCCGTATAAATGCACCTGCACTGTGATAGTCTCAGAGGTCCGTTAAAAGCTCAGAGAGCATCATGAAGAACAAGGAACACACCAGGCAGGTCCGAGATACTGTTGTGAAGAAGTTTAAAGCTGGATTTGGATGCAAAAAGATTTCCCAAGCTTTAAACATCCCAAGGAGCACTGTGCAAGCGATAATATTGAAATGGAAGGAGTATCAGACCACTGCAAATCTACCAAGACCTGGCCGTCCCTCTAAACTTTCAGCTCATACAAGGACAAGACTGATCAGAGATGCAGCCAAGAGGCCCATGATCACTCTGGATGAACTGCAGAGATCTACAGCTGAGGTGGGAGACTGTCCATAGGACAACAATCAGTTGTATATTGAACAAATCTGGCCTTTATGGAAGAGTGGCAAGAAGAAAGCAATTTCTTAAAGATATCCATAAAAAGTGTTGTTTAAAGTTTGCCACAAGCCACCTGGGAGACACACCAAACATGTGGAAGAAGGTGCTCTGGTCAGATGAAACCAAAATTGAACTTTTTGGCAACAATGCAAAACGTTATGTTTGGCGTAAAAGCAACACAGCTCATCACCCTGAACACACCATCCCCACTGTCAAACATGGTGGTGGCAGCATCATGGTTTGGGCCTGCTTTTCTTCAGCAGGGACAGGGAAGATGGTTAAAATTGATGGGAAGATGGATGGAGCCAAATACAGGACCATTCTGGAAGAAAACCTGATGGAGTCTGCAAAAGACCTGAGACTGGGACGGAGATTGGTCTTCCAACAAGAAAATGATCCAAAACATAAAGCAAAATCTACAATGGAATGGTTCAAAAATAAACATATCCAGGTGTTAGAATGGCCAAGTCAAAATCCAGACCTGAATCCAATCGAGAATCTGTGGAAAGAACTGAAAACTGCTGTTCACAAATGCTCTCCATCCAACCTCACTGAGCTCGAACTGTTTTGCAAGGAGGAATGGGAAAAAAATTCAGTCTCTCGATGTGCAAAACTGATAGAGACATACCCCAAGCGACTTACAGCTGTAATCGCAGCAAAAGGTGGCGCTACAAAGTATTAACTTAAGGGGGCTGAATAATTTTGCACACCCAATTTTTCAGTTTTTGATTTGTTAAAAAAGTTTGAAATATCCAATAAATGTTGTTCCACTTCATGATTGTGTCCCACTTGTAGTTGATTCTTCACAAAAAAATACAGTTTTATATCTTTGTTTGAAGCCTGAAATGTGGCAAAAGGTCGCAAAGTTCAAGGGGGCCGAATACTTTCGCAAGGCACTGTAGTATCTGCTCAGCTCCTCAAGAGATTGAGGGCCTTACTTTAACTTAACTTTAACACGTCAAAAGACATTAGAATACAGAATCAGTATAAAACTCTATTCCCGAAAAGAGCCTGAGCTCCAAAAAGGTTGATCCAGGAATTCTAGCCTAGTTGTGTTCCGGTAAAATGGAGGACAGTAAATTCTACTTCCTCCTCATTGTGGCGTTGGAGGTCAGATGGACGAAACGAGACGCGTTATGAGGTAATCATTAATAACAAGCTGGCCACTTTACTCTGTGGAATGTGTCCAAAACAGTAGGGCACTATATAGGGAATAGGGTGCCATCTGGTCTATAGTAGGGAATAGGGTGCCATCTGGTCTATAGTAGTGCACTATATAGGGAATAGGGTGCCGTCTGGTCTATAGGAGTGCACTATATAGAGAATAGGGTGCCATCTGGTCTATAGTAGTGCACTAAATAGAGAATAGTGAGCCATTTGGGATGCAGTTTGTCACTGTCCTCAACTCTTCCCATGCAGGGACAGCCGGGTGGGTCGGGGCTCTCAGACAATGGTCCCTGGCAGGCCACTGTCAGCTCTACTAAAGCACGGCTGGCTGCCTCTAAACAGGACAGAGCACGGCATACAGACCTCCATCAGACCTCTACCCAGGACAAAAAAACGCTCCTGTACCCTGTACCACTCTACAGTTACAGCTATGGTTGCAAAAAAGTCTGCTAACTTTCAACAAAATGCCAAGGTTTCCCAGAATTCCTAGTTGGATGATTCCAAGATTTTCTGCTTATTCTCTCCTGATTTTCTGGAAAAACTGGGAATTTGGGGAAAGTTGCTAGAATTTTGCAACCCTAGTTACAGCACAGATTACACAGGGTCAGATCCATAGAAGTACAGATTACACAGGGTCAGATCCATAGAATGACAGATTACACAGGGTCAGATCCATAGAAGTACAGATTACACAGGGTCAGATCCATAGAAGTACAGATTACACAGGGTCAGATCCATAGAAGTACAGATTACACAGGGTCAGATCCATAGAAGTACAGATTACACCGGGTCAGATCCATAGAAGTACAGATTACACCGGGTCAGGTCCATAGAATTACATATTATAACACATTTAATTAGGACCTCTGTGGTCAGACTCACCCAGACCAGTGTCTAATAACCTGGGAATACACTGAATACCCAGATACAACCAGGGTTTCTAGTCATGCTTCAACCAGGGTTCCTAGTCATGCTTCAACCAGGGTTTCTAGTCATGCTTCAACCAGGGTTTCTAGTCATGCTTCAACCAGGGTTTCTAGTCATGCTTCAACCAGGGTTTCTAGTCATGCTTCAACCAGGGTTTCTAGTCATGCTTCAACCAGGGTTTCTAGTCATGCTTCAACCAGGTTTTCTAGTCATGCTTCAACCAGGGTTTCTAGTCATGCTTCAACCAGGGTTTCTAGTCATGCTTCAACCAGGGTTTCTAGTCATGCTTCAACCAGGGTTTCTAGTCATGCTTCTACATCTGCATTGCTTTCTGTTTGGGGTCTGAGGCTGGGTTTCTGTTTGGGGTCTGAGGCTGGGTTTCTGTATGGGGTCTGAGGCTGGGTTTCTGTTTGGGGTCTGAGGCTGGGTTTCTGTTTGGGGTCTGAGGCTGGGTTTCTGTTTGGGGCCTGAGGCTGGGTTTCTGTTTGGGGTCTGAGGCTGGGTTTCTGTTTGGGGTCTGAGGCTGGGTTTCTGTTTGGGGTCTGAGGCTGGGTTTCTGTATGGGGTCTGAGGCTGGGTTTCTGTTTGGGGTCTGAGGCTGGGTTTCTGTATGAGGTCTGAGGCTGGGTTTCTGTTTGGGGTCTGAGGCTGGGTTTCTGTTTGGGGTCTGAGGCTGGGTTTCTGTTTGGGGTCTGAGGCTGGGTTTCGGTTTGGGGTCTGAGGCTGGGTTTCTGTTTGGGGTCTGAGGCTGGGTTTCTGTTTGGGGTCTGAGACTGGGTTTCTGTATGGGGTCTGAGGCTGGGTTTCTGTTTAGGGTCTGAGGCTGGGTTTCTGTATGGGGTCTGAGGCTGGGTTTCTGTATGGGGTCTGAGGCTGGGTTTCTGTTTGGGGTCTGAGGTTGGGTTTCTGTATGGGGTCTGAGGCTGGGTTTCTGTTTGGGGTCTGAGGCTGGGTTTCTGTTTGGGGTCTGAGGTTGGGTTTCTGTATGGGGTCTGAGGCTGGGTTTCTGTTTGGGGTCTGAGGCTGGGTTTCTGTTTGGGGTCTGAGGCTGGGTTTCTGTATAAGCAGTTGTTGACATCTGCTGATGTAAAAAGGGCTTTATAGATACATTTGATTGATTTGGTAGTTTGGTTTAATTCCTATTTTTGGTTACAGTACCACCAAGTACATTTTGCTCTGAAGTACCCTCTCATGTAAGCCTATGGTCTCATGAGTCTTCCCAAGTAGCCCCGGTGGACCAAGTATCCCCGGTGGACAGACCAAGTAGCCCTGGTGGACCAAGTAGCCCCGGTGGGCCAAGTAGCCCCGGTGGACCATGTAGCCCCGGTGGACCAAGTAGCCCCGGTGGACAGACCAAGTAGCCCCGGTGGACCAAGTAGCCCCGGTGGACAGACCAAGTAGCCCCGGTGGACCATGTAGCCCCGGTGGACCAAGTAGCCCTGGTGGACAGGCCAAGTAGCCCTGGTGGACAGGCCAAGTAGCCCTGGTGGACAGGCCAAGTAGCCCTGGTGGACAGGCCAAGTAGCCCCAGTGGACAGGCCAAGTAGCCCCAGTGGACAGGCCAAGTAGCCCCAGTGGACAGGCCAAGTAGCCCCGGTGGACCAAGTAGCCCCGGTGGACAGGCCAAGTAGCCCCAGTGGACAGGCCAAGTAGCCCTAGGAGGTCCTAGTAGCCCCAGTGGACAGGCCAAGTAGCCCCAGTGGACAGGCCAAGTAGCCCCGGTGGACCAAGTAGCCCCGGTGGACAGGCCAAGTAGCCTTGGTGGACAGGCCAAGTAGCCCCGGTGGGGCCAAGTAGCCCTAGGAGGTCCTAGTACCCCTGAATGAGAACCACTGTCCTACTATAGTACCATGTAGAATGTCTGTCTGGTAGACTGACCTGGTCTGGTGATGAAGTCACAGTGTCTCAGCCCTGCGATCTCCATCCTCTTGAGGAAGAGGATGGTGAAGGTGAGGTTGGCGTCCAGGATCTGAGGGGATGTCTCTACAGGGAGTACTCTCTCCTCAGGGTACAGGCAGAAACACTTCCCTGGACAAACACAGACAACTCAATCAAACAAACAAAAGGGTTTTCTTCATTTTTTTACTATTTTCTACAGTATAGAATAATTGTGAAGACATCAAAACTATGAAATAACACATATGGAATCACTTAATAACCAAAAAAAGTGTTAAAAACTAATACAAATATATATATATATATATATTTTTTGAGATTCTTCAAAGTAGCCACCCTTTGCCTTGATGACAGCTTTGCACACTCTTGGCATTCTCTCAACCAGCTTCATGAGGTAGTCACCTGGAATGCATTTCAATTAACTGTTGTGCCTTGTTAAAAGTTAATTTGTGGAATTTCTTTCCTTCTTAATGTGTTTGAGCCAATCAGTTGTGTTGTGACTAGGTAAGGGTAGTATACAGAAGATAACCCTATTTGGTAAAAGACCAAGTCCATATTATGGCAAGAACAGCTCAAATGAGCAAAGACGGGGGGTCCAGTCAGCTGCTTCCTGATATCAGTACCTGTTGGTCCAATCAGCTGCTTCCTGATATCAGTAACTGTCGGTCCAGTCAGCTGCTTCCTGATATCAGTACCTGTCGGTCCAGGATGTCAGTACCTGTCGGTCCAATCAGCTGCTTCCTGATATCAGTACCTGTCGGTCCAGTCAGCTGCTTCCTGATATCAGTACCTGTCGGTCCAATCAGCTGCTTCCTGATATCAGTACCTGTCGGTCCAGTCAGCTGCTTCCTGATATCAGTACCTGTCGGTCCAATCAGCTGCTTCCTGATATCAGTACCTGTCGGTCCAGTCAGCTGCTTCCTGATATCAGTACCTGTCGGTCCAGTCAGCTGCTTCCTGATATCAGTACCTGTCGGTCCAGTCAGCTGCTTCCTGATATCAGTACCTGTCGGTCCAATCAGCTGCTTCCTGATATCAGTACCTGTCGGTCCAGTCAGCTGCTTCCTGATATCAGTACCTGTAGGTCCAGGATGTCAGTACCTATCGGTCCAATCAGCTGCTTCCTGATATCAGTACCTGTCGGTCCAGGATGTCAGTACCTGTCGGTCCAGTCAGCTGCTTCCTGATATCAGTACCTGTCGGTCCAATCAGCTGCTTCCTGATATCAGTACCTGTCGGTCCAATCAGCTGCTTCCTGATATCAGTACCTGTTGGTCCAATCAGCTGCTTCCTGATATCAGTACCTATTGGTCCAATCAGCTGCTTCCTGATATCAGTACCTGTCGGTCCAATCAGCTGCTTCCTGATATCAGTACCTGTAGGTCCAGGATGTCAGTACCTATCGGTCCAATCAGCTGCTTCCTGATATCAGTACCTGTCGGTCCAGTCAGCTGCTTCCTGATATCAGTACCTGTAGGTCCAGGATGTCAGTACCTATCGGTCCAATCAGCTGCTTCCTGATATCAGTACCTGTCGGTCCAGTCAGCTGCTTCCTGATATCAGTACCTGTAGGTCCAGGATGTCAGTACCTGTCGGTCCAGTCAGCTGCTTCCTGATATCAGTACCTGTAGGTCCAGGATGTCAGTACCTATCGGTCCAGTCAGCTGCTTCCTGATATCAGTACCTATCGGTCCAGTCAGCTGCTTCCTGATATCAGTACCTGTCGGTCCAATCAGCTGCTTCCTGATATCAGTACCTGTCGGTCCAGTCAGCTGCTTCCTGATGTCAGTACCTGTTGGTCCAATCAGCTGCTTCCTGATATCAGTACCTATTGGTCCAATCAGCTGCTTCCTGATATCAGTACCTATTGGTCCAATCAGCTGCTTCCTGATATCAGTACCTATTGGTCCAATCAGCTGCTTCCTGATATCAGTACCTATTGGTCCAATCAGCTGCTTCCTGATATCAGTACCTGTCGGTCCAGTCAGCTGCTTCCTGATGTCAGTACCTGTTGGTCCAATCAGCTGCTTCCTGATATCAGTACCTATTGGTCCAATCAGCTGCTTCCTGATATCAGTACCTATTGGTCCAATCAGCTGCTTCCTGATATCAGTACCTATTGGTCCAATCAGCTGCTTCCTGATATCAGTACCTATTGGTCAATCAGCTGCTTCCTGATATCAGTACCTATTGGTCCAATCAGCTGCTTCCTGATATCAGTACCTATTGGTCCAATCAGCTGCTTCCTGATATCAGTACCTGTCGGTCCAGTCATCTGCTTCCTGATATCAGTACCTGTCGGTCCAGTCAGCTGCTTCCTGATATCAGTACCTGTCGGTCCAATCAGCTGCTTCCTGATATCAGTACCTGTTGGTCCAATCAGCTGCTTCCTGATATCAGTACCTGTCGGTCCAGGATGTCAGTACCTGTCGGTCCAGGATATCAGTACCTGTTGGTCCAATCAGCTGCTTCCTGATGTCAGTACCTGTCGGTCCAATCAGCTGCTTCCTGATGTCAGTACCTGTCGGTCCAATCAGCTGCTTCCTGATGTCAGTACCTGTCGGTCCAATCAGCTGCTTCCTGATGTCAGTACCTGTCGGTCCAATCAGCTGCTTCCTGATGTCAGTACCTGTCGGTCCAATCAGCTGCTTCCTGATATCAGTACCTGTCGGTCCAATCAGCTGCTTCCTGATATCAGTACCTATTGGTCCAATCAGCTGCTTCCTGATATCAGTACCTGTTGGTCCAATCAGCTGCTTCCTGATATCAGTACCTGTTGGTCCAATCAGCTGCTTCCTGATATCAGTACCTATTGGTCCAATCAGCTGCTTCCTGATATCAGTACCTGTCGGTCCAGTCAGCTGCTTCCTGATATCAGTACCTATTGGTCCAGTCAGCTGCTTCCTGATATCAGTACCTGTCGGTCCAATCAGCTGCTTCCTGATATCAGTACCTGTTGGTCCAGGATGTCAGTACCTGTCGGTCCAATCAGCTGCTTCCTGATATCAGTACCTGTTGGTCCAGGATGTCAGTACCTGTCGGTCCAATCAGCTGCTTCCTGATATCAGTACCTGTTGGTCCAGTCAGCTGCTTCCTGATATCAGCCTGGTATCTGCTGATGGATCGTAGTACTTCAGAGTTGGCCCTTAACCTGGGATGATACACCTGGTTGAAATAATACACATTTAACCACAGAAAGACCTATTATAACTATTTAATAATGTCATGAATTAACTAATTTAATGGGATATCTATGGTCATAGCCTTGGCCTACATGTATAAACTAACATGCAATGCTTGTTTTATGGGGGTTAAACTCACATGTCTTTTCTCCAGTCCTACGTCGATGACAAAGTTAACAGAGTCCACAGCCCAGAACATGTCCTCTCCCTGGCTTGTGGAGAGGAAAACCCTCCGACACCTGGTCGTAACGGTTCCCCTACTCCCGTCCCTTCCCCCAGGAGAGAGGGTGTCCGACCCTGCCCAGGGCACAAGACCACGGGCACCAGCTCCCCAAGGTCTGCCCCCAGTCTGGTTCCCTCTCTCTGGAGAATAGCACGGGCACAGACAACCTCCTGTGGGGAGGGGCAACACAGTGTGAGACAGCACCATACGACTTGTCCCGTGTGGCTACTGGCTAGCAACGCCCCTAAGGTCATGGGTTCAATTCCTGCAGGGATCACATGTCTAAAAACTGTACAGCACTGAGGATAATAGTGTCTGCTACTTGACCACTACACCCTAGATCTGCTACTTGACCACTACACCCCAGATCTGCTACTTGACCACTACACCCCAGATCTGCTACTTGACCACTACACCCTAGAGCTTCTACTTGACCACTACACCCCAGATCTGCTACTTGACCACTACACCCCAGATCTTCTACTTGACCACTACACCCCAGATCTGCTACTTGACCACTACACCCCAGATCTGCTACTTGACCACTACACCCCAGATCTGCTACTTGACCACTACACCCCAGATCTGCTACTTGACCACTACACCCCAGATCTGCTACTTGACCACTACACCCCAGATCTGCTACTTGACCACTACACCCCAGATCTGCTACTTGACCACTACACCCTAGAGCCTCTACTTGACCACTACACCCTAGAGCTTCTACTTGACCACTACACCCCAGATCTTCTACTTGACCACTACACCCCAGATCTGCTACTTGACCACTACACCCCAGAACTGCTACTTGACCACTACACCCCAGAACTGCTACTTGACCACTACACCCCAGATCTGCTACTTGACCACTACACCCTAGAGCTTCTACTTGACCACTACACCCTAGAGCTTCTACTTGACCACTACACCCCAGATCTGCTACTTGACCACTACACCCCAGATCTGCTACTTGACCACTACACCCCAGATCTGCTACTTGACCACTACACCCCAGGCTGGATGGTTCAACGCGAGGGGAAGAGAGGGCTTATCATGTCATAAATAGTTAACACATTTTGCTCGCAGACTCATCAATAGAAAAGGGCTGAGTTGACATCCCTATTGACAGGCTTTAAAGCTCATTGTCACACACACACACATGTGGTCCAGGACAACAAGGCCTTTCAAAACGCTTTGTCATTCCAACAGACCACTAGGCAGACCACTGGGCAGACCACTAGGCCACTAGGCAGACCACTAGGCAGACCACTAGACCACTAGGCAGACCACTAGGCAGACCCCTAGGCAGACCACTAGGTAGACCACTAGGCAGACCACTAGGCCACTAGGCAGACCACTAGGCAGACCACTAGGCAGACCACTAGAACACTAGGCAGACCACTAGACCACTAGGCAGACCACTAGACAGACCACTAGGCAGACCACTAGGCAGACCACTAGACCACTAGGCAGACCACTAGGCAGACCACTAGACCACTAGGCAGACCACTAGGCAGACCACTAGACCACTAGGCAGACCACTAGACCACTAGGCAGACCACTAGGCAGACCACTAGGCAGACCACAAGGCAGACCACTAGACCACTAGGCAGACCACTAGACAGACCACAAGGCAGACCACTAGACCACTAGGCAGACCACTAGACAGACCACAAGGCAGACCACTAGACCACTAGGCAGACCACAAGCAGACCACTAGACCACTAGGCAGACCACTAGGCAGACCACTAGGCAGACCACTAGGCAGACCACTAGGCAGACCACTAGACCACTAGGCAGACCACTAGACAGACCACTATACAGACCACTAGACCACTAGGCAGACCACTAGACCACAAGGCAGACCACTAGACCACTAGGCAGACCACAAGGCAGCCCACTAGACAGACCACTAGGCAGACCACTAGACCACTAGGCAGACCACTAGACAGACCACAAGGCAGACCACTAGGCAGACCACTAGACCACTAGGCAGACCACTAGACAGACCACAAGGCAGACCACTAGGCAGACCACTAGACCACTAGGCAGACCACTAGACAGACCACAAGGCAGACCACTAGGCAGACCACAAGGCAAACGAGACGGGGGACGAGACGGCGGACTTTAGGACAGAGATCAACTTAAGGACATAGATCCTACTTTAGGACAGAGATCAACTTAAGGACATAGCTCCTGCTTAAGGACAGAGATCCTACTTAAGGACAGAGATCCCACTTTAGGACAGAGATCAACTTAAGGACAGATCTCCTCCTTAAGGATAGAGATCCTACTTAAGGACAGAGATCCTACTTAAGGACAGAGAGAGCTATGGCATGCCATCATTCAGTACATAGCACCACCAAAAACAAGCAATCGAGTTACGGACAAATACTGCACCATCATCACTGTTGAACTGTGTAAATGATCTCACCTGAGCTGAGGCCAAGAACAGCACCACATCTCCCTCCTCCTTGGTGCGGTGGATCTCCAGTACCAGTCTCAGAGCAGAGTAGAAGTAGTCTTTACTGCTACAGTTACTGTAGACCACCTCAGCTGGACAGAGGGCTTCCAGACTGACCACAGGGACGTTACTACCTGTAACGGCAGTGAACATTACTGTCAGTCCGGTCCGTGTTATCACAGAATTCCGTTCCATGTTTTACACATGTTCTAATTGAGCTACGGAGGTTAGTGATCAACGAAGTATCCCCACAGTGCTTTCAGTAAAGATCAATGATATCAGAC